>NC_091700.1:9100909-9403939 GCF_041296265.1 Equus caballus | reverse complement strand
CGGCTGGAACCACATCTCAGACGTGCCAGAACCATGTGCATGAGATGCTGGAACCACACTCCGAACCGACGGAAAACACCTGCCAGACCCGTCTGAACAACCTGCCGAGCACCTACCTGACATGCCCAAATCACCAGCCGGGTATGCCAGAACCACTTGGCGGACACTCCGGAATCATCTGCCGGACATGCCGGAACCAGCTCTCAGACACACCAGAACCACGTGCCGGAGACGCCGTAAGCACCTGCCGAGCATGCCGGAGCCACCTGCTCGACTCGCCAGAAACACCAGCCGATCATTCAAAAATCACCAGACGGCTACGCCACAACCATTTGGTGAACACTTTGGAATCACCTGCCAGGCTTGCTGGAACCACCTGCCGGTCATGCCAAAATCACCTGCCAACTACGCCAGAACCGCTTGGCGGACACTGCGGAAACACCTGTCGGGCCGGCTGGAACCACATCTCAGACGTGCCAGAAACGTGTTCATGAGATGCTGGAACCACACCCCGAACAGACGGATACCACCTGCCAGAACCGCCTGAACCACCTGACGAGCACGCCGGAACCACCTGCTCGACTCACCGGTACCACCTCCCTGACACGCCAAAATCACCTGCTGGGTATGCCAGAACCACTTGGCGGACACTCCGGAATCATCTGCCGGACATGCCGGAACCAGCTCTCAGACACACCAGAACCAAGTGCCGGAGATGCCGGAAGCACCTGCCGAGCATGCCGGAGCCACCTGCTCGACTCGCCAGAAACACCTGCCGGACACGCCAAAATCACCTGCCGGGTATGCCAGAAGCACCTGGCGGACACTACGGAATCACCTGCCGCGCATGCCGGAACCACCTCTCAGACGTGCCGGAAGCACGTGCCGGACACGCCGGAAACACCTACCGGACAGACCGGAACCACCTGCCAATAACGCCGGAGCCACCTGTTCGACTCGCTGGAACCACCTGCCGGACAGGCCATTATCAACTGCTGGCTATGCCAGAACCGCCTGGGGGACAGTCCGGGATCACCTGCCAGCCATGGCGGAACCACCTCTCAGACGTACCAGAACCACCTGCCGGAGAAGCTGGAAACACGTCCTGGACAGTCTGGAACCACCTGCCGGCCAAGCCTGAACCACCTGCCAAGCACAACGGTACAACCTGCCAGACACGCCAAAATCACCTGCGTGTTATGCCAGAACCACTTGGAGGACTCTCTGGGATGACCTGCCAGGCTTGCCGGAACCACCTCTCAGACGTGCCAGAACCATGTGGCGGACAGTCCGGAATCACCTGTTGGGCATGCGCAACCACCTCTGAGACGTACCAGAACCACATGCCATGCCGGCTGGAACCACCTACCGGACAGACCGGAATCACCTTTCGGGCATGCCGGAACCACCTGTCAGATGTGCCAGAAACACGTGCCGGAGACGCCGGAAGCACCTGCCAAGCACGTTGGAACCACCTGCTCAACTCGCCTGAACCACCTGCCGGACATGCCAAAATCACCTGCCGACTATGCCAGAACCACTTGGCGAACACTCCGGAATCACTTGCCGGGCATGCAGGAACCACCTCTCAGACATGCCAGAACCCCGTGCCAATGACCCCGGAAGCACCAGCCGAGCACGCCGGAACCACCTGCTCGACTCGCCAGAACCACCTGCCGATCACGCAAAAATCACCTGCCGGCTACGCCACAACCAGTTGGTGAACACTTTGGAATCACCAGCCAGGCTCGCTGGAACCACCTGCCGGTCATGCCAAAATCACCTGCCAACTATGCCAGAACCGCTTGGCGGACACTGCAGAAACACCTGTCGGGCCGGCTGGAACCACATCTCAGACGTGCCAGAAACGTGTTCATGAGATGCTGGAACCACACCCCGAACAGACGGATACCACCTGCCAGAACCGCCTGAACCACCTGACGAGTACGCCGGAACCACCTGCTCGACTCACTGGTACCACCTCCCTGACACGCCAGAATCACCTGCTGGGTATGCCAGAACCACTTGGCGGACACTCCGGAATCATCTGCCGGACATGCCGGAACCAGCTCTCAGACACACCAGAACCAAGTGCCGGAGACGCCGGAAGCACCTGCCGAGCATGCCGGAGCCACCTGCTCGACTCGCCAGAAACACCTGCCGGACACGCCAAAATCACCTGCCGGGTATGCCAGAAGCACCTGGCGGACACTACGGAATCACCTGCCGCGCATGCCGGAAGCACGTGCCAGACTCGCCGCAACCACCTACCGGACAGACCGGAACCACCTGCCAAGAACACCGGAGCCACCTGTTCGACTCGCTGGAACCACCTGCCGGACAAGCCAATATCAACTGCTGGCTATGCCAGAACCACCTGGGGGACAGTCCGGGATCACCTGCCAGCCATGGCGGAACCACCTCTCAGACGTACCAGAACCACCTGCCGGAGAAGCTGGAAACACGTCCTGGACAGACTGGAACCACGTGACGGCCATGCCTGACCCACCTGCCAAGCACGGCGGAAACACCTGCCGGACGCACCAAAATCACCTGCGGGCTACGCCAGAACCACTTGGACGACTCTCCGAAATGACCTGCCGGGCATGCCGGAACCACCTCTCAGACGTGCCAGAAGCACTTGGCGAACACTCCGGAATCACCTGCCGTGCATGCCGGAACCACCTCTCAGATATGCCAGAACCACGTGCCAATGTCCCCGGAAGCACCTGCCGAGCACGCCGGAACCACCTGCTCGACTCGCCAGAACCACCTGCCGGACACGCAGAAATCACCTGCCGGCTACGCCACAACCAGTTGGGGAACACTTCGGAATCACCTGCCGGGCTTGCTGGAACCACCTGCCGGTCATGCCAAAATCACCTGCCAACTACGCCAGTACCACTTGGCGGACACTGTGGAAACACCTGTCGGGCCGGCCGGAACCACATCTCAGACGTGCCAGAACCATGTGCATGAGATGCTGGAACCACACCCCGAACCGACGGAAAACACCTGCCAGACCCGTCTGAACAACCTGCCGAGCACCTACCTGACATGCCCAAATCACCAGCCGGGTATGCCAGAACCACTTGGCGGACACTCCGGAATCATCTGCCGGACATGCCGGAACCAGCTCTCAGACACACCAGAACCACGTGCCGGAGACGCCGTAAGCACCTGCCGAGCATGCCGGAGCCACCTGCTCGACTCGCCAGAAACACCAGCCGATCTTTCAAAAATCACCAGACGGCTACGCCACAACCATTTGGTGAACACTTTGGAATCACCTGCCAGGCTTGCTGGAACCACCTGCCGGTCATGCCAAAATCACCTGACAACTACGCCAGAACCGCTTGGCGGACACTGCGGAAACACCTGTCGGGCCGGCTGGAACCACATCTCAGACGTGCCAGAAACGTGTTCATGAGATGCTGGAACCACACCCCGAACAGACGGATACCACCTGCCAGAACCGCCTGAACCACCTGCCGAGCACGCCGGAACCACCTGCTCGACTCACCGGTACCACCTCCCTGACACGCCAAAATCACCTGCTGGGTATGCCAGAACCACTTGGCGGACACTCCGGAATCATCTGCCGGACATGCCGGAACCAGCTCTCAGACACACCAGAACCAAGTGCCGGAGACGCCGGAAGCACCTGCCGAGCATGCCGGAGCCACCTGCTCGACTCGCCAGAAACACCTGCCGGACACGCCAAAATCACCTGCCGGGTATGCCAGAACCACCGGGCGGACACTACGGAATCACCTGCCGCGCATGCCGGAACCACCTCTCAGACGTGCCGGAAGCACGTGCCGGACACGCCGGAAACACCTACCGGACAGACCGGAACCACCTGCCAAGAACGCCGGAGCCACCTGTTCGACTCGCTGGAACCACCTGCCGGACAGGCCAATATCAACTGCTGGCTATGCCAGAGACGCCTGGGGGACAGTCCGGGATCACCTGCCAGCCATGGCGGAACCACCTCTCAGACGTACCAGAACCACCTGCGGGAGAAGCTGGAAACACGTCCTGGACAGTCTGGAACCACGTGACGGCCATGCCTGAACCACCTGCCGAGCACGGCGGAACCACCTGCCGGACACGCCAAAATCACCTGCGGGCTACGCCAGAACCACTTGGACGACTCTCCGAAATGACCTGCCGGGCATGTTGGAACCACCTCTCAGACGTGCCAGAAGCACGTGGAGGACAGTCCGGAATCACCTCTTGGGCATACGCAACCACCTCTGAGACGTACGAGAACCACGTGCCGTGCACGCCGGAAACACCTACCGGACAGACCGGAATCAACTTTTGGGCATGCCGGAACCACCAGTCAGATGTGCCAGAAACACGTGCCGGAGACGCCGGAAGCACCTGCCGAGCACGTCGCAACCACCTGCTCAACTCGCCTGAACCACCTGCCGGACACGCCAAAATCACCTGCCCGCTACACCAGCACCACTTCGGGGACAAGCCGGAATCACGTGAGGGGCATGCCGGCACAGCCTCTCAGACTGAACCTCGTGCCGGACACCACAGAACCACCTGCCGGGCAGACCGGAACCACCTGCCGGACACGCCGGAACCACCGGCTCGACCCGCCGGAACGACCGCTGGACATGCAAACTCACCTGCCGGCTACGCCGGAAACACTTGGCGAACACTCCGGAATCACCTGCCGGGCATGCCGGAACCACCTCTCAGATATGCCAGAACCACGTGCCAATGACCCCGGAAGCACCTGCCGAGCACGCCGGAACCACCTTCTCGACTCGCCAGAACCACCTGCCGGACACGCAGAAATCACCTGCCGGCAACGCCACAACCAGTTGGGGAACACTTTGGAATCACCTGCCGGGCGTGCTGGAACCACCTGCCGGTCATGCCAAAATCACCTGCCAAGTACGCCAGTACCACTTGGCGGACACTGTGGAAACACCTGTCGGGCCGGCCGGAACTACATCTCAGACGTGCCAGAACCATGTGCATGAGATGCTGGAACCACACCCCGAACAGACGGAAAACACCTGCCAGACCCGTCTGAACAACCTGCCGAGCACGCCGGAGCCACCTGCTCGACTCGCCGGAACCACCTAACTGACATGCCCAAATCACCTGCTGGGTATGCCAGAACCACTTGACGGACACTCCGGAATCATCTGCCGGACATGCCGGAACCAGCTCTCAGACACACCAGAACCACGTGCCGGAGACGCCGGAAGCACCTGCCGAGCATGCCGGAGCCACCTGCTCGACTCGCCAGAAACACCTGCCGGACACGCCAAAATCACCTGCCGGGTATGCCAGAACCACCTGGCGGACACTCCGAAATCACCTGTCACGCATGCCGGAACCACCTCTCAGACGTGCCGGAAGCACGTGTCGGACACGCCGGAATCACCTACCGGACAGACCGGAACCACATGCCGAGCACGCCGGAGCCACCTGTTCGACTCGCTGGAACCACCTGCCGGACACTCCGGAACCACCGGCTCGACCCGCTGGAACGACCGCTGGACATGTAAACTCACCTGCCGGCTACGCCGGAAACACTTGGCGAACACTCCGGAATCACCTGCCGGGCATGCCGGAACCACCTCTCAGATATGCCAGAACCACGTGCCAATGACCCCGGAAGCACCTGCCGAGCACGCCGGAACCACCTGCTCGACTCGCCAGAAACACCTGCCGGACACGCCAAAATCACCTGCCGGGTACGCCAGAACCACCTGGCGGACACTCCGAAATCACCTGTCGCGCATGCCGGAACCACCTCTCAGACGTGCCGGAAGCACGTGCCGGACACGCCGGAATCACCTACCGGACAGACCGGAACCACCTGCCGAGCACGCCGGAGCCACCTGTTCGACTCGCTGGAACCACCTGCCGGACAGGCCAATATCAACTGCTGGCTATGCCAGAACCACCTGGGGGACGGTCCGGAATCACCTGCCAGCCCTGGCGGAACCACCTCTCAGACGTACCAGAACCACCTGCCGGAGAAGCTGGAAACACGTCCTGGACAGTCTGGAACCACCTGCCGGCCAAGCCTGAACCACCTGCCAAGCACAACGGAACAACCTGCCAGACACGCCAAAATCACCTGCGTGTTATGCCAGAACCACTTGGAGGACTCTCTGGGATGACCTGCCAGGCATGCCGGAACCACCTCTCAGATGTGCCAGAACCATGTGGCGGACAGTCCGGAATCACCTGTTGGGCATGCGCAACCACCTCTGAGACGTACCAGAACCACATGCCGTGCCGGCTGGAACCACCTACCGGACAGACCGGAATCACCTTTCGGGCATGCCGGAACCACCTGTCAGATGTGACAGAAACACGTGCCGGAGACGCCGGAAGCACCTGCCAAGCACGTTGGAACCACCTGCTCAACTCCCCTGAACCACCTGCCGGACATGCCAAAATCACCTGCCGACTATGCCAGAACCACTTGGCGAACACTCCGGAATCACTTGCCGGGCATGCAGGAACCACCTCTCAGACCTGCCAGAACCCCGTGCCAATGACCCCGGAAGCACCAGCCGAGCACGCCGGAACCACCTGCTCGACTCGCCAGAACCAAATGCCGGTCATGCCAAAATCACCTGCCAACTACGCCAGAACCGCTTGGCGGACACTGCGGAAACACCTGTCGGGCCGGCTGGAACCACATCTCAGACGTGCCAGAAACGTGTTCATGAGATGCTGGAACCACACCCCGAACAGACGGATACCACCTGCCAGAACCGCCTGAACCACCTGCCGAGCACGCCGGAACCACCTGCTCGACTCACCGGTACCACCTGCCTGACACGCCCAAATCACCTGCTGGGTATGCCAGATCCACTTGGCGGAGACTCCGGAATCATCTGCCGGACATGCCGGAACCAGCTCCCAGACACACCAGAACCAAGTGCCGGAGACGCCGGAAGCACCTGCCGAGCATGCCGGAGCCACCTGCTCGACTCGCCAGAAACACCTGCCGGACACGCCAAAATCACCTGCCGGGTATGCCAGAACCACCTGGCGGACACTACGGAATCACCTGCCGCGCATGCCGGAAGCACGTGCCAGACAGGCCGCAAACACCTACCGGACAGACCGGAACCACCTGCCAAGAACGCCTGAGCCACCTGTTCGACTCGCTGGAACCACCTGCCGGACAGGCCAATATCAACTGCTGGCTATGCCAGAACCACCTGGGGGACAGTCCGGGATCACCTGCCAGCCATGGCGGAACCACCTCTCAGACGTACCAGAACCACCTGCCGGAGAAGCTGGAAACACGTCCTGGAAAGACTGGAACCACGTGACGCCCATGCCTGAACCACCTGCAGATCACCCCGGAACCACCTGCCGGACACGCCAAAATCACCTGCGGGCTACGCCAGAACCACTTGGACGACTCTCCGAAATGACCTGCCGGGCATGTTGGAACCACCTCTCAGACGTGCCAGAAGCACGTGGCGGACAGTCCGGAATCACCTCTTGGGCATACGCAACCACCTCTGAGACGTACGAGAACCACGTGCCGTGCACGCCGGAACCACCTACCGGACAGACCGGAATCAACTTTTGGGCATGCCGGAACCACCAGTCAGATGTGCCAGAAACACGTGCCGGAGACGCCGGAAGCACCTGCCGAGCACGTCGCAACCACCTGCTCAACTCGCCTGAACCACCTGCCGGACACGCCAAAATCACCTGCCCGCTACACCAGCACCACTTCGGGGACAAGCCGGAATCACGTGAGGGGCATGCCGGCACAGACTCTCAGACTTAACCTCGTGCCGGACACCACAGAACCACCTGCCGGACAGACCGGAACCACCTGCCGGACACGCCGGAACCACCGGCTCGACCCGCCGGAACGACCGCTGGACATGCAAACTCACCTGCCGGCTACGCCGGAAACACTTGGCGAACACTCCGGAATCACCTGCCGGGCATGCCGGAACCACCTCTCAGATATGCCAGAACCACGTGCCAATGACCCCGGAAGCACCTGCCGAGCACGCCGGAACCACCTGCTCGACTCGCCAGAACCACCTGCCGGACACGCAAAAATCACCTGCCGGCTATGCCACAACCAGTTGGGGAACACTTCGGAATCACCTGCCGGGCTTGCTCGAACCACCTGCCGGTCATGCCAAAATCACCTGCCAACTACGCCAGTACCACTTGGCGGACACTGTGGAAACACCTGTCGGGCCGGCCGGAACCACATCTCAGACGTGCCAGAACCATGTGCATGAGATGCTGGAACCACACCCCGAACAGTCGGAAAACACCTGCCAGACCCGTCTGAACAACCTGCCGAGCACGCCGGAGCCACCTGCTCGACTCGCCGGAACCACCTACCTGACATACCCAAATCACCAGCCGGGTATGCCAGAACCACTTGGCGGACACTCCGGAATCATCTGCCGGACATGCCGGAACCAGCTCTCAGACACACGAGAACCACGTGCCGGAGACGCCGGAAGCACCTGCCGAGCATGCCGGAGCCACCTGCTCGACTCGCCAGAAACACCTGCCGGACACGCCAAAATCACCTGCCGGGTATGCCAGAACCACCTGGCGGACACTCCGAAATCACCTGTCACGCATGCCGGAACCACCTCTCAGACGTGCCGGAAGCACGTGTCGGACACGCCGGAATCACCTACCGGACAGACCGGAACCACATGCCGAGCACGCCGGAGCCACCTGTTCGACTCGCTGGAACCACCTGCCGGACACTCCGGAACCACCGGCTCGACCCGCTGGAACGACCGCTGGACATGTAAACTCACCTGCCGGCTACGCCGGAAACACTTGGCGAACACTCCGGAATCACCTGCCGGGCATGCCGGAACCACCTCTCAGATATGCCAGAACCACGTGCCAATGACCCCGGAAGCACCTGCCGAGCACGCCGGAACCACCTGCTCGACTCGCCAGAAACACCTGCCGGACACGCCAAAATCACCTGCCGGGTACGCCAGAACCACCTGGCGGACACTCCGAAATCACCTGTCGCGCATGCCGGAACCACCTCTCAGACGTGCCGGAAGCACGTGCCGGACACGCCGGAATCACCTACCGGACAGACCGGAACCACCTGCCGAGCACGCCGGAGCCACCTGTTCGACTCGCTGGAACCACCTGCCGGACAGGCCAATATCAACTGCTGGCTATGCCAGAACCACCTGGGGGACGGTCCGGAATCACCTGCCAGCCCTGGCGGAACCACCTCTCAGACGTACCAGAACCACCTGCCGGAGAAGCTGGAAACACGTCCTGGACAGTCTGGAACCACCTGCCGGCCAAGCCTGAACCACCTGCCAAGCACAACGGAACAACCTGCCAGACACGCCAAAATCACCTGCGTGTTATGCCAGAACCACTTGGAGGACTCTCTGGGATGACCTGCCAGGCATGCCGGAACCACCTCTCAGATGTGCCAGAACCATGTGGCGGACAGTCCGGAATCACCTGTTGGGCATGCGCAACCACCTCTGAGACGTACCAGAACCACATGCCGTGCCGGCTGGAACCACCTACCGGACAGACCGGAATCACCTTTCGGGCATGCCGGAACCACCTGTCAGATGTGACAGAAACACGTGCCGGAGACGCCGGAAGCACCTGCCAAGCACGTTGGAACCACCTGCTCAACTCCCCTGAACCACCTGCCGGACATGCCAAAATCACCTGCCGACTATGCCAGAACCACTTGGCGAACACTCCGGAATCACTTGCCGGGCATGCAGGAACCACCTCTCAGACCTGCCAGAACCCCGTGCCAATGACCCCGGAAGCACCAGCCGAGCACGCCGGAACCACCTGCTCGACTCGCCAGAACCAAATGCCGGTCATGCCAAAATCACCTGCCAACTACGCCAGAACCGCTTGGCGGACACTGCGGAAACACCTGTCGGGCCGGCTGGAACCACATCTCAGACGTGCCAGAAACGTGTTCATGAGATGCTGGAACCACACCCCGAACAGACGGATACCACCTGCCAGAACCGCCTGAACCACCTGCCGAGCACGCCGGAACCACCTGCTCGACTCACCGGTACCACCTGCCTGACACGCCCAAATCACCTGCTGGGTATGCCAGATCCACTTGGCGGAGACTCCGGAATCATCTGCCGGACATGCCGGAACCAGCTCCCAGACACACCAGAACCAAGTGCCGGAGACGCCGGAAGCACCTGCCGAGCATGCCGGAGCCACCTGCTCGACTCGCCAGAAACACCTGCCGGACACGCCAAAATCACCTGCCGGGTATGCCAGAACCACCTGGCGGACACTACGGAATCACCTGCCGCGCATGCCGGAAGCACGTGCCAGACAGGCCGCAAACACCTACCGGACAGACCGGAACCACCTGCCAAGAACGCCTGAGCCACCTGTTCGACTCGCTGGAACCACCTGCCGGACAGGCCAATATCAACTGCTGGCTATGCCAGAACCACCTGGGGGACAGTCCGGGATCACCTGCCAGCCATGGCGGAACCACCTCTCAGACGTACCAGAACCACCTGCCGGAGAAGCTGGAAACACGTCCTGGAAAGACTGGAACCACGTGACGCCCATGCCTGAACCACCTGCAGATCACCCCGGAACCACCTGCCGGACACGCCAAAATCACCTGCGGGCTACGCCAGAACCACTTGGACGACTCTCCGAAATGACCTGCCGGGCATGTTGGAACCACCTCTCAGACGTGCCAGAAGCACGTGGCGGACAGTCCGGAATCACCTCTTGGGCATACGCAACCACCTCTGAGACGTACGAGAACCACGTGCCGTGCACGCCGGAACCACCTACCGGACAGACCGGAATCAACTTTTGGGCATGCCGGAACCACCAGTCAGATGTGCCAGAAACACGTGCCGGAGACGCCGGAAGCACCTGCCGAGCACGTCGCAACCACCTGCTCAACTCGCCTGAACCACATGCCGGACACGCCAAAATCACCTGCCCGCTACACCAGCACCACTTCGGGGACAAGCCGGAATCACGTGAGGGGCATGCCGGCACAGACTCTCAGACTTAACCTCGTGCCGGACACCACAGAACCACCTGCCGGACAGACCGGAACCACCTGCCGGACACGCCGGAACCACCGGCTCGACCCGCCGGAACGACCGCTGGACATGCAAACTCACCTGCCGGCTACGCCGGAAACACTTGGCGAACACTCCGGAATCACCTGCCGGGCATGCCGGAACCACCTCTCAGATATGCCAGAACCACGTGCCAATGACCCCGGAAGCACCTGCCGAGCACGCCGGAACCACCTGCTCGACTCGCCAGAACCACCTGCCGGACACGCAAAAATCACCTGCCGGCTATGCCACAACCAGTTGGGGAACACTTCGGAATCACCTGCCGGGCTTGCTCGAACCACCTGCCGGTCATGCCAAAATCACCTGCCAACTACGCCAGTACCACTTGGCGGACACTGTGGAAACACCTGTCGGGCCGGCCGGAACCACATCTCAGACGTGCCAGAACCATGTGCATGAGATGCTGGAACCACACCCCGAACAGTCGGAAAACACCTGCCAGACCCGTCTGAACAACCTGCCGAGCACGCCGGAGCCACCTGCTCGACTCGCCGGAACCACCTACCTGACATACCCAAATCACCAGCCGGGTATGCCAGAACCACTTGGCGGACACTCCGGAATCATCTGCCGGACATGCCGGAACCAGCTCTCAGACACACGAGAACCACGTGCCGGAGACGCCGGAAGCACCTGCCGAGCATGCCGGAGCCACCTGCTCGACTCGCCAGAAACACCTGCCGGACACGCCAAAATCACCTGCCGGGTACGCCAGAACCACCTGGCGGACACTCCGAAATCACCTGTCGCGCATGCCGGAACCACCTATCAGACGTGCCGGAAGCACGTGCCGGACACGCCGGAATCACCTACCGGACAGACCGGAACCACCTGCCGAGCACGCCGGAGCCACCTGTTCGACTCGCTGGAACCACCTGCCGGACAGGCCAATATCAACTGCTGGCTATGCCAGAACCACCTGGGGGACGGTCCATAATCACCTGCCAGCCATGGCGGAACCACCTCTGAGACGTACCAGAACCACCTGCCGGAGAAGCTGGAAACACGTCCTGGACAGTCTGGAACCACCTGCCGGCCAAGCCTGAACCACCTGCCAAGCACAACGGAACAACCTGCCAGACACGCCAAAATCACCTGCGTGTTATGCCAGAACCACCTGGAGGACTCTCTGGGATGACCTGCCGGGAATGCCGGAACCACCTCTCAGACGTGCCAGAACCATGTGGCGGACAGTCCGGAATCACCTGTTGGGCATGCGCAACCACCTCTGAGACGTACCAGAACCACATGCCGTGCAGGCTGGAACCACCTACCGGACAGACCGGAATCACCTTTCGGGCATGCCGGAACCACCTGTCAGATGTGCCAGAAACACGTGCCGGAGACGCCGGAAGCACCTGCCAAGCACGTTGGAACCACCTGCTCAACTCGCCTGAACCACCTGCCGGACATGCCAAAATCACCTGCCGACTATGCCAGAACCACTTGGCGAACACTCCGGAATCACTTGTCGGGCATGCAGGAACCACCTCTCAGACATGCCAGAACCCCGTGCCAATGACCCCGGAAGCACAAGCCGAGCACGCCGGAACCACCTGCTCGACTCGCCATAACCACCTGCCGATCACGCAAAAATCACCTGCCGGCTACGCCACAACCAGTTGGTGAACACTTTGGAATCACCTGCCACGCTTGCTGGAACCACCTGCCAGTCATGCCAAAATCACCTGCCAACTACGCCAGAACCGCTTGGCGGACACTGCGGAAACACCTGTCGGGCCGGCTGGAACCACATCTCAGACGTGCCAGAAACGTGTTCATGAGATGCTGGAACCACACCCCGAACAGACGGATACCACCTGCCAGAACCGCCTGAACCACCTGCCGAGCACGCCGGAACCACCTGCTCGACTCACCGGTACCACCTCTCTGACACGCCAAAATCACCTGCTGGGTATGCCAGAACCACTAGGCGGACACTCCGGAGTCATCTGCCGGACATGCCGGAACCAGCTCTCAGACACACCAGAACCAAGTGCCGGAGACGCCGGAAGCACCTGCCGAGCATGCCGGAGCCACCTGCTCGACTCGCCAGAAACACCTGCCGGACACGCCAAAATCACCTGCCGGGTATGCCAGAACCACCTGGCAGACACTACGGAATCACCTGCCGCGCATGCCAGAAGCACGTGCCAGACACGCCGCAAACACCTACCGGACAGACCGGAACCACTTGCGAAGAACACCGGAGCCACCTGTTCGACTCGCTGGAACCACCTGCCGGACAGGCCAATATCAACTGCTGGCTATGCCAGAACCACCTGGGGTACAGTCCGGGATCACCTGCCAGCCATGGCAGAACCACCTCTCAGACGTACCAGAACCATCTGCCGGAGAAGCTGGAAACACGTCCTGGACAGACTGGAAACACGTGACGGCCATGGCTGAACCACCTGCCGAACACAGCGGAAGCACCTAGCGGACACACCAAAATCACCTGCGGGCTACGCCAGAACCACTTGGACGACTCTCCGAAATGACCTGCCGGGCATGTTGGAACCACCTCTCAGACGTGCCAGAAGCACGTGGCGGACAGTCCGGAATCACCTGTTGGGCATACGCAACCACCACTGACACGTACCAGAACCACGTGCCGTGCACGCGGGAACCACCTACCGGACAGACCGGAATCAACTTTTGGGCATGCCGGAACCACCAGTCAGATGTGCCAGAAACACGTGCCGGAGACGCCGGAAGCACCTGCCGAGCACGTCGCAACCACCTGCTCAACTCGCCTGAACCACCTGCCGGACACGCCAAAATCACCTGCCCGCTACACCAGCACCACTTCGGGGACAAGCCGGAATCACGTGAGGGGCAAGCCGGCACAGCCTCTCAGACTGAACCTCGTGCCGGACACCACAGAACCACCTGCCGGACAGACCGGAACCACCTGCCGGACACGCCGGAACCACCGGCTCGACCCGCCGGAACGACCGCTGGACATGCAAACTCACCTGCCGGCTATGCCGGAAACACTTGGCGAACACTCCGGAATCACCTGCCGGGCATGCCGGAACCACCTCTCAGATATGCCTGAACCACGTGCCAATGACCCCGGAAGCACCTGCCGAGCACGCTGGAACCACCTGCTCGACTCGCCAGAACCACCTGCCGGACACGCAGAAATCACCTGCCGGCAACGCCACAACCAGTTGGGGAACACTTTGGAATCACCTGCCGGGCGTGCTGGAACCACCTGCCGGTCATGCCAAAATCACCTGCCAAGTACGCCAGTACCACTTGGCGGACACTGTGGAAACACCTGTCGGGCCGGCCGGAACCACATCTCAGACGTGCCAGAACCATGTGCATGAGATGCTGGAACCACACCCCGAACAGACGGAAAACACCTGCCAGACCCGTCTGAACAACCTGCCGAGCACGCCGGAGCCACCTGCTCGACTCGCCGGAACCACCTACCTGACATGCCCAAATCACCTGCAGGGTATGCCAGAACCACTTGACGGACACTCCGGAATCATCTGCCGGACATGCCGGAACCAGCTCTCAGACACACCAGAACCACGTGCCGGAGACGCCGTAAGCACCTGCCGAGCATGCCGGAGCCACCTGCTCGACTCGCCAGAAACACCTGCCGGACACGCCAAAATCACCTGCCGGGTACGCCAGAACCACCTGGCGGACACTCCGAAATCACCTGTCACGCATGCCGGAACCACCTCTCAGACGTGCCGGAAGCACGTGCCGGACACGCCGGAATCACCTACCGGACAGACCGGAACCACATGCCGAGCACGCCGGAGCCACCTGTTCGACTCGCTGGAACCACCTGCCGGACACGCCGGAACCACCGGCTCGACCCGCTGGAACGACCGCTGGACATGCAAACTCACCTGCCCGCTACGCCGGAAACACTTGGCGAACACTCCGGAATCACCTGCCGGGAATGCCGGAACCACCTCTCAGATATGCCAGAACCACGTGCCAATGACCCCGGAAGCACCTGCCGAGCACGCCGGAACCACCTGCTCGACTCGCCAGAAACACCTGCCGGACACGCCAAAATCACCTGCCGGGTACGCCAGAACCACCTGGCGGACACTCCGAAATCACCTGTCGAGCAGGCCGGAACCACCTCTCAGACGTGCCGGAAGCACGTGCCGGACACGCCGGAATCACCTACCGGACAGACCGGAACCACCTGCCGAGCACGCCGGAGCCACCTGTTCGACTCGCTGGAACCACCTGCCGGACAGGCCAATATCAACTGCTGGCTATGCCAGAACCACCTGGGGGACGGTCCGGAATCACCTGCCAGCCCTGGCGGAACCACCTCTCAGACGTACCAGCACCACCTGCCGGAGAAGCTGGAAACACGTCCTGGACAGTCTGGAACCACCTGCCGGCCAAGCCTGAACCACCTGCCAAGCACAACGGAACAACCTGCCAGACACGCCAAAATCACCTGCGTGTTATGCCAGAACCACTTGGAGGACTCTCTGGGATGACCTGCCGGGCATGTTGGAACCACCTCTCAGACGTGCCAGAAGCACGTGGCGGACAGTCCGGAATCACCTTTTGGGCATACGCAACCACCTCTGACACGTACCAGAACCACGTGCCGTGCACGCCGGAACCACCTACCGGACAGACCGGAATCAACTTTTGGGCATGCCGGAACCACCAGTCAGATGTGCCACAAACACGTGCCGGAGACGCCGGAAGCACCTGCCGAGCACGTCGCAACCACCTGCTCAACTCGCCTGAACCACCTGCCGGACACGCCAAAATCACCTGCCCGCTACACCAGCACCACTTCGGGGACAAGCCGGAATCACGTGAGGGGCATGCCGGCACAGCCTCTCAGACTGAACCTCGTGCCGGACACCACAGAACCACCTGCCGGACAGACCGGAACCACCTGCCGGACACGCCGGAACCACCGGCTCGACCCGCCGGAACGACCGCTGGACATGCAAACTCACCTGCCGGCTACGCCGGAAACACTTGGCGAACACTCCGGAATCACCTGCTGGGCATGACGGAACCACCTCTCAGATATGCCAGAACCACGTGCCAATGTCCCCGGAAGCACCTGCCGAGCACGCTGGAACCACCTGCTCGACTCACCAGAACCACCTGCCGGATACGCGGAAATCACCTGCCGGCTACGCCACAACCAGTTGGGGAACACTTCGGAATCACCTGCCGGGCTTGCTGGAACCACCTGCCGGTCATGCCAAAATCACCTGCCAACTACGCCAGTACCACTTGGTGGACACTGTGGAAACACCTGTCGGGCCGGCCGGAACCACATCTCAGACGTGCCAGAACCATGTGCATGAGATGCTTGAACCACACCCCGAACAGACGGAAAACACCTGCCAGACCCGTCTGAACAACCTGCCGAGCACGCCGGAGCCACCTACCTGACATGCCCAAATCAACAGCAGGGTATGCCAGAACCACTTGGCGGACACTCCGGAATCATCTGCTGGACATGCCGTAACCAGCTCTCAGACACACCAGAACCACGTGCCGGAGACGCCGGAAGCACCTGCCGAGCATGCTGGAGCCACCTACTCGACTCGCCAGAAACACCTGGCGGACACGCCAAAATCACCTGCCGGGTACGCCAGAACCACCTGGCGGACACTCCGAAATCACCTGTCGCGCATGCCGGTACCACCTCTGAGACGTGCCGGAAGCACATGCCGGACACGCCGGAATCACCTACCGGACAGACCGGAACCACCTGCCGAGCACGCCGGAGCCACCTGTTCGACTCGCTGGAACCACCTGCCGGACAGGCCAATATCAACTGCTGGCTATGCCAGAACCACATGGGGGACGGTCCGGAATCGCCTACCAGCCATTGCGGAACCACCTCTCAGACGTGCCAGAACCATGTGGCGGACAGTCCGGAATCACCTGTTGGGCATGCGCAACCACCTCTGAGACGTACCAGAACCACATGCCGTGCAGGCTGGAACCACCTACCGGACAGACCGGAATCACCTTTCGGGCATGCCGGAACCACCTGTCAGATGTGCCAGAAACACGTGCCGGAGACGCCGGAAGCACCTGCCAAGCACGTTGGAACCACCTGCTCAACTCGCCTGAACCACCTGCCGGACATGCCAAAATCACCTGCCGACTATGCCAGAACCACTTGGCGAACACTCCGGAATCACTTGCCGGGCATGCAGGAACCACCTCTCAGCCATGCCAGAACCCCGTGCCAATGACCCCGGAAGCACCAGCCGAGCACGCCGGAACCACCTGCTCGACTCGCCAGAACCACCTGCCGATCCCGCAAAAATCACCTGCCGGCTACGCCACAACCAGTTGGTGAACACTTTGGAATCACCTGCCACGCTTGCTGGAACCACCTGCCGGTCATGCCAAAATCACCTGCCAACTACGCCAGAACCGCTTGGCGGACACTGCGGAAACACCTGTCGGGCCGGCTGGAACCACATCTCAGACGTGCCAGAAACGTGTTCATGAGATGCTGGAACCACACCCCGAACAGACGGATACCACCTGCCAGAAGCGCCTGAACCACCTGCCGAGCACGCCGGAACCACCTGCTCGACTCACCGGTACCACCTCCCTGACACGCCAAAATCACCTGCTGGGTATGCCAGATCCACTTGGCGGACACTCCGGAGTCATCTGCCGGACATGCCGGAACCAGCTCTCAGACACACCAGAACCAAGTGCCGGAGACGCCGGAAGCACCTGCCGAGCATGCCGGAGCCACCTGCTCGACTCGCCAGAAACACCTGCCGGACACGCCAAAATCAACTGCCGGGTATGCCAGAACCACCTGGCGGACACTACGGAATCACCTGCCGCGCATGCCGGAAGCACGTGCCAGACACGCCGGAAACACCTACCGGACAGACCGGAACCACCTGCCAAGAACGCCGGAGCCACCTGTTCGACTCGCTTGAACCACCTGCCGGACAGGCCAATATCAACTGCTGGCTATGCTAGAACCACCTGGGGGACAGTCCGGGATCACCTGCCAGCCATGGCGGAACCACCTCTCAGACGTACCAGAACCACCTGCCGGAGAAGCTGGAAACACGTCCTGGACAGACTGGAACCACGTGACGGCCATGCCTGAACCACCTGCCGAGCACGGCGGAACCACCTGCCGGACGCGCCAAAATCACCTGCGGGCTACGCCAGAACCACTTGGACGACTCTCCGAAATGACCTGCCGGGCATGATGGAACCACCTCTCAGACGTGCCAGAAGCACTTGTCGAACACTCCGGAATCACCTGCCGGGCATGCCAGAACCACCTCTCAGATATGCCAGAACCACGTGCCAATGACCCCGGAAGCACCTGCCGAGCACGCCGGAACCACCTGCTCGACTCGCCAGAACCACCTGCCGGACACGCCAAAATCACCTGCCGGCTACGCCACAACCAGTTGGGGAAAACTTCGGAATCTCCTGCCGGGCTTGCTGGAACCACCTGCCGGACACACCAAAATCACCTGTGGGCTATGCCAGAACCACTTGGACGACTCTCCGAAATGACCTGCCGGGCATGTTGGAACCACCTCTCAGACGTGCCAGAAGCACGTGGCAGACAGTCCGGAATCACCTGTTGGGCATACGCAACCACCTCTGACACGTACCAGAACCACGTGCCGTGCACGCCGGAACCACCTACCGGACAGACCGGAATCGACTTTTGGGCATGCCGGAACCACCAGTCAGATGTGCCAGAAACACGTGCCGGAGACGCCGGAAGCACCTGCCGAGCACGTCGCAACCACCTGCTCAACTCGCCTGAACCACCTGCCGGACACGCCAAAATCACCTGCCCGCTACACCAGCACCACTTCGGGGACAAGCCGGAATCACGTGAGGGGCATGCCGGCACAGCCTCTCAGACTGAACCTCGTGCCGGACACCACAGAACCACCTGCCGGACAGACCGGAACCACCTGCCGGACACGCCGGAACCACCGGCTCGACCCGCCGGAACGACCGCTGGACATGCAAACTCACCTGCCGGCTACGCCGGAAACACTTGGCGAACACTCCGGAATCACCTGCCGGGCATGCCGGAACCACCTCTCAGATATGCCAGAACCACGTGCCAATGACCCCGGAAGCACCTGCCGAGCACGCCGGAACCACCTGCTCGACTCGCCAGAAACACCTGCCGGACACGCAAAAATCACCTGCCGGCTACGCCACAACCAGTTGGGGAACACTTCGGAATCACCTGCCGGGCTTCCTGGAACCACCTGCCGGTCATGCCAAAATCACCTGCCAACTACGCCAGTACCACTTGGCGGACACTGTGGAAACACCTGTCGGGCCGGCCGGAACCACATCTCAGACGTGCCAGAACCATGTGCATGAGATGCTGGAACCACACCCCGAACAGACGGAAAACACCTGCCAGACCCGTCTGAACAACCTGCCGAGCACGCCGGAGCCACCTGCTCGACTCGCCGGCACGACCTACCTGACATGCCAAAATCACCGTCCGGGCATGCCAGAACCACTTGGCGGACACTCCGGAATCATCTGCCGGACATGCCGGAACCAGATCTCAGACACACCAGAACCACGTGCCAGAGACGCCGGAAGCACCTGCCGAGCATGCCGGAGCCACCTGCTCGTCTGGCCAGAAACACCTGCCGGACACGCCAAAATCACCTGCCGGGTACGCCAGAACCACCTGGCGGACACTCCGAAATCACCTGTCGCGCATGCCGGAACCACCTCTCAGACGTGCCGGAAGCACGTGCCAGACATGCCGGAATCACCTACCGGACAGACTGGAACCACCTGCCGAGCACGCCGGAGCCACCTGCTCGACTCGCCAGAAACACCTGCCGGACACGCCAAAATCACCTGCAGGGTAGGCCACAACCACCTGGCGGATACTAAGGAATCACCTGCCGCGCATGCCGGAAGCACCTCTCAGACGTGCCGGAAGCACGTGCCAGACACGCCGGAAACACCTACCGGACAGACCGGAACCACCTGCCAAGAACGCCGGAGCCACCTGTTCGACTCGCTGGAACCACCTGACGGACAGGCCAATATCAACTGCTGGCTATGCCAGAACCACCTGGGGGACAGTCCGGGATCACCTGCCAGCCATGGCGGAACCACCTCTCAGACGTACCAGAACCACCTGCCGGAGAAGCTGGAAACACGTCCTGGACAGACTGGAACCACGTGACGGCCATGCCTGAACCACCAGCGGAGCACGGCGGAACCAGCTGCCGGACACGCCGAAATCACCTGCGGGCTACGCCAGAACCACTTGGACGACTCTCTGGGATGACCTGCCGGGCATGCCGGAACCACCTATCAGACGTGCCAGAACCATGTGGCGGACAGTCCGGAATCACCTGTTGGGCATGCGCAACCACCTCTGAGACGTACCAGAACCACATGCCGTGCAGGCTGGAACCACCTACCGGACAGACCGGAATCACCTTTCGGGCATGCCGGAACCACCTGTCAGATGTGCCAGAAACACGTGCCGTAGACGCCGGAAGCACCTGCCAAGCACGTTGGAACCACCTGCTCAACTCGCCTGAACCACCTGCCGGACATGCCAAAATCACCTGCCGACTATGCCAGAACCACTTGGCGAACACTCCGGAATCACTTGCCGGGCATGCAGGAACCACCTCTCAGACATGTCAGAAATCCGTGCCAATGACCCCGGAAGCACCAGCCGAGCACGCCGGAACCACCTGCTCGACTCGCCAGAACCACCTGCCGATCACGCAAAAATCACCTGCCGGCTACGCCACAACCAGTTGGTGAACACTTTGGAATCACCTGCCAGGCTTGCTGGAACCACCTGCCGGTCATGCCAAAATCACCTGCCAACTACGCCAGTACCACTTGGCGGACACTGTGGAAACACCTGTCGGGCCGGCTGGAACCACATCTCAGACGTGCCAGAAACGTGTTCATGAGATGCTGGAACCACACCCCGAACAGACGGATAACACCTGCCAGAACCGCCTGAACCACCTGCCGAGCACGCCGGAACCACCTGCTCGACTCACCGGTACCACCTCCCTGACACGCCAAAATCACTTGCTGTGTATGCCAGAATCACTTGGCGGACACTCCGGAATCATCTGCCGGACATGCCGGAACCGGCTCTCAGACACACCAGAACCAAGTGCCGGAGACGCCGGAAGCACCTGCCGAGCATGCCGGAGCCACCTGCTCTACTCGCCAGAAACACCTGCCGGACAGTCCAATATCAACTGCTGGCTATGCCAGAACCACCTGGGGGACAGTCCGGGATCACCTGCCGGCCATGGCGGAACCACCTCTCAGACGTACCAGAACCACCTGCCGGAGAAGCTGGAAACACGTCCTGGACAGACTGGAACCACGTGACGACCATGCCTGAAACACCTGCCGAGCACGGCGGAACCACCTGACGGACACGCCAAAATCACCTGCGGGCTACGCCAGAACCACTTGGACGACTCTCCGAAATGACCTGCCTGCATGTTGGAACCACCTCTCAGACGTGCCAGAACCACGTGCCAATGACCCTGGAAGCACCTGCCGAGCACGCCGGAACCAGCTGTTCGACTCGCTGGAACCACCTGCCGGACAGGCCAATATCAACTGCTGGCTATGCCAGAACCACCTGGGGGACGGTCCGGAATCACCTGCCAGCCATGGCGGAACCACCTCTCAGACGTACCAGAACCACCTGCCGGAGAAGCTGGAAACACGTCCTGGACAGTCTGGAACCACCTGCCGGCCAAGCCTGAACCACCTGCCAAGCACAACGGAACAACCTGCCAGACACGCCAAAATCACCTGCGTGTTATGCCAGAACCACCTGGAGGACTCTCTGGGATGACCTGCCGGGCATGCCGGAACCACCTCTCAGACGTGCCAGAACCATGTGGCGGACAGTCCGGAATCACCTGTTGGGCATGCGCAACCACCTCTGAGACGTACCAGAACCACATGCCGTGCAGGCTGGAACCACCTACCGGACAGACCGGAATCACCTTTCGGGCATGCCGGAACCACCTGTCAGATGTGCCAGAAACACGTGCCGGGGATGCCGGAAGCACCTGCCAAGCACGTTGGAACCACCTGCTCAACTCGCCTGAACCACCTGCCGGACATGCCAAAATCACCTGCCGACTATGCCAGAACCACTTGGCGAACACTCCGGAATCACTTGCCGGGCATGCAGGAACCACCTCTCAGACATGCCAGAACCCCGTGCCAATGACCCCGGAAGCACCTGCCGAGCACGCCGGAACCACCTGCTCGACTCGCCAGAACCACCTGCCGATCACGCAAAAATCACCTGCCGGCTACGCCGCAACCAGTTGGTGAACACTTTGGAATCACCTGCCAGGCTTGGTGGAACCACCTGCCGGTCATGCCAAAATCAACTGCCAACTAAGCCAGTACCACTTGGCGGACACTGCGGAAACACCTGTCAGGCCGGCCGGAACCACATCTCAGACGTGCCAGAACCATGTGCATGAGATGCTGGAACCACACCCCGAACAGACGGTAAACACCTGCCAGACCCGTCTGATCAACCTGCCGAGCACGCCGGAGCCACCTGCTCGACTCGCTGGAACCACCTACCTGACCTGCCCAAATCACCAGCCGGGTATGCCAGAACCACTTGGCGGACACTCCGGAATCATCTGCCGGACATGCCGGAACCAGCTCTCAGACACAGCAGAACCACGTGCCGGAGACGCTGGAAGCACCTGCCGAGCATGCCGGAGCCACCTGCTCGACTCGCCAGAAACACTTGCCGGACACGCCAAAATCACCTGCCGGGTACGCCAGAACCACCTGGCGGACACTCCGAAATCACCTGTCGCGCATGCCGGAACCACCTCTCAGACGTGCCGGAAGCACGTGCCGGACACGCCGGAATCACCTAGCGGACAGACCGGAACCACCTGCCGAGCACGCCGGAGCCACCTGTTCGACTCGCTGGAACCACCTGCCGGACAGGCCAATATCAACTGTTGGCTATGCCAGAACCACCTGGGGGACAGTCCGGGATCACCTGCCAGCCATGGCGGAACCACCTCTCAGACGTACCAGAACCACCTGCCGGAGAAGCTGGAAACACGTCCTGGACACACTGGAACCACGTGACGGCCATGCCTGAACCACCTGCCGAGCACGGCGGAACCACCTGCCGGACACGCCAAAATCACCTGCGGGCTAAGCCAGAACCACTTGGACGACTCTCCGAAATGACCTGCCGGGCATGTTGGAACCACCTCGCAGACGTGCCAGAAGCACGTGGCGGACAGTCCGGAATCACCTGTTGGGCATAGGCAACTACCTCTGACACGTACCAGAACCACGTGCCGTGCACGCCGGAACCACCTACCGGACAGACCGGAATCAACTTTTGGGCATGCCGGAACCACCAGTCAGATGTGCCAGAAACACGTGCCGGAGACACCGGAAGCACCTGCAGAGCACGTCGCAACCACCTGATCATCTCGCCTGAACCACCTGCCACACACGCCAAAATCACCTGTCCGCTACACCAGCACCACTTCGGGGACAAGCCGGAATCATGTTAGGGGCATGGCGGCACAGCCTCTCAGACTGAACCTCGTGCCGGACACAACAGAACCACCTGCCGGACAGACCGGAACCACCTGCCGGACACGCCGGATCCACCGGCTCGACCCGCCAGAACGACAGCTGGACATGCAAACTCACCTGCCGGCTACGCCGGAAGCACTTGGCGAGCACTCCGGAATCACCTGCCGGGCATGCCGGAACCACCTCTCAGACGTGCCAGAACCATGTGGCGGACAGTCCGGAATGACCTGTTGGGCATGCGCAACCACCTCTGAGACGTACCAGAACCACATGCCGTGCAGGCTGGAACCACCTACCGGACAGACCGGAATCACCTTTCGGGCATGCCGGAACCACCTGTCAGATGTGCCAGAAACACGTGCCGGAGACGCCGGAAGCACCTGCCAAGAACATTGGAACCACCTGCTCAACTCGCCTGAACCACCTGCCGGACATGCCAAAATCACCTGCCGACTATGCCAGAACCACTGGCGAACACTCCGGAATCACTTGCCGGGCATGCAGGAACCACCTCTCAGACATGCCAGAACCCCGTGCCAATGACCCCGGAAGCACCAGCCGAGCACGCCGGAACCACCTGCTCGACTCGCCAGAACCAAATGCCGATCACGCAAAAATCACCTGCCGGCTACGCCACAACCAGTTGGTGAACACTTTGGAATCACCTGCCAGGCTTGCTGGAACCACCTGCCGGTCATGCCAAAATCACCTGCCAACTACGCCAGAACCGCTTGGCGGACACTGCGGAAACACCTGTCGGGCCGGCTGGTACCGCATCTCAGACGTCCCAGAAACGTTTTCATGAGATGCTGGAACCACACCCCGAACAGATGGATACCACCTGCCAGAACCGCCTGAACCACCTGCCAAGCACGCCGGAACCACCTGCTCGACTCACCGGTACCACCTCCCTGACACGCCAAAATCACCTGCTGGGTATGCCAGAACCACTTGGCGGACACTCCGGAATCATCTACCGGACATGCCGGAACCAGCTCTCAGACACACGAGAACCAAGTGCTGGAGACGCCGGAAGCACCTGCCGAGCATGCCGGAGCCACCTGCTCGACTCGCCAGAAACACCTGCCGGACACGCCAAAATCACCTGCCCGGGGTGCCAGAACCACCTGGCGGACACTACGGAATCACCTGCCGCGCATGCCGGAAGCACGTGCCAGACACGCCGGAAACACCTACCGAACATACCGGAACCACCTGCCGAGCATGCCGGAGCCACCTGTTCGACTCGCTGGAACCACCTGCCAGACAGGCCAATATCAACTGCTGGCTATGCCAGAACCACCTGGGGGACAGTCCGGGATCACCTGCCAGCCATGGCGGAACCACCTCTCAGACGTACCAGAACCACCTGCCGGGGAATCTGGAAACACGTCCTGGACAGACTGGAACCACGTGACGGCCATGCCTGAACCACCTGCCGAGCACGGCGGAACCACCTGCCGGACGCGCCAAAATCACCTGCGGGCTACGCCAGAACCACTTGCACAACTCTCCGAAGTGACCTGCCGGGCAGGTTGGAACCACCTCTCAGACGTGCCAGAAGCACGTGGCGGACAGTCCGGAATCACCTGTTGGGCATACGCAACCACCTCTGACACGTACCAGAACCACGTGCCGTGCACGCCGGAACCACCTACCGGACAGACCGGAATCAACTTTTGGGCATGCCGGAACCACCAGTCAGATGTGCCAGAAACACGAGCCGGAGACGCCGGAAGCACCTGCCGAGCACGTCGCAACCACCTGCTCAACTCGCCTGAACCACCTGCCGGACACGCCAAAATCACCTGCCCGCTACACCAGCATCACTACGGGGACAAGCCGGAATCACGTGAGGGGCATGCCGGCACAGCCTCTCAGACTGAACCTCGTGCCGGACACCACAGAACCACCTGCCGGACAGACCGGAACCACCTGCCGGACATGCCGGAACCACCGGCTCGACCCGCCGGAACGACCGCTGGACATGCAAACTCACCTGCCGGCTACGCCGGAAACACTTGGCGAACACTCCGGAATCACCTGCCGGGCATGCCGGAACCACCTCTCAGATATGCCAGAACCACGTGCCAATGACCCCGGAAGCACCTGCCGAGCACGCCGGAACCACCTGCTCGACTCGCCAGAACCACCTGCCGGACACGCAGAAATCACCTGCCGGCTACGCCACAACCAGTTGGGGAACACTTCGGAATCACCTGCCGGGCTTGCTGGAACCACCTGCCGGTCATGCCAAAATCACCTGCCAAGTACGCCAGTACCACTTGGCGGACACTGTGGAAACACCTGTCGGGCCGGCCGGAACCACATCTAAGACGTGCCAGAACCATGTGCATGAGATGCTGGAACCACACCCCGAACAGTCGGAAAACACCTGCCAGACCCGTCTGAACAACATGCCGAGCACGCCGGAGCCACCTGCTCGACTCGCCGGAACCACCTACCTGACATGGCCAAATCACCAGCCGGGTATGCCAGAACCACTTGGCGGACACTCCGGAATCATCTGCTGGACATACCGGAACCAGCTCTCAGACACAGCAGAACCACGTGCCGGAGACGCCGGAAGCACCTGCCGAGCATGCCGGAGCCACCTGCTCCACTCGCCAGAAACACCTGCCGGACACGCCAAAATCACCTGCCGGGTACGCCAGAACCACGTGGCGGACACTCCGAAATCACCTGTCGCGCATGCCGGAACCACCTCTCAGACGTGCCAGAAGCACGTGCCGGACACGCCGGAATCACCCACCGGACAGACCGGAACCACCTGCCGAGCACGCCGGAGCCACCTGTTCGACTCGCTGGAACCACCTGCCGGACAGGCCAATATCAACTGCTGGCTATGCCAGAACCACCTGGGGCACGGTCCGGAATCACCTGCCAGCCATGGCGGAACCACCTCTCAGACGTACCAGAACCACCTGCCGGAGAAGCTGGAAACACGTCCTGGACAGTCTGGAACCACCTGCCGGCCAAGCCTGAACCACCTGCCAAGCACAACGGAACAACCTGCCAGACACGCCAAAATCACCTGCGTGTTATGCCAGAACCACTTGGAGGACTCTCTGGGATGACCTGCCGGGCATGCCGGAACCACCTCTCAGACGTGCCAGAACCATGTGGCGGACAGTCCGGAATCACCTGTTGGGCATGCGCAACCACCTCTGAGACGTACCAGAACCACATGCCGTGCAGGCTGGAACCACCTACCGGACTGACCGGAATCACCTTTCGGGCATGCCGGAACCACCTGTCAGATGTGCCAGAAACACGTGCCGGAGACGCCGGAAGCACCTGCCAAGCACGTTGGAACCACCTGCTCAACTCGCCTGAACCACCTGCCGGACATGCCAAAATCACCTGCCGACTATGCCAGAACCACTTGGCGAACACTCCGGAATCACTTGCCGGGCATGCAGGAACCACCTCTCAGACATGCCAGAACCCCGTGCCAATGACCCCGGAAGCACCAGCCGAGCACGCCGGAACCACCTGCTCGACTCGCCAGAACCACCTGCCGATCACGCAAAAATCACCTGCCGGCTACGCCACAACCAGTTGGTGAACACTTTGGAATCACCTGCCAGGCTTGCTGGAACCACCTTCCAGTCATGCCAAAATCACCTGCCAACTACGCCAGAACCGCTTGGCGGACACTGCGGAAACACCTGTCGGGCCGGCTATAACCACATCTCAGACGTGCCAGAAACGTGTTCATGAGATGCTGGAACCACACCCCGAAGAGACGGATACCACCTGCCAGAACCGCCTGAACCACCTGCCGAGCACGCCGGAACCACCTGCTCGACTCACCGGTACCACCTCCCTGACACGACAAAATCACCTGCTGGGTATGCCAGAACCACTTGGCGGACACTCCGGAATCATCTGCCGGACATGCCGGAACCAGCTCTCAGACGCACCAGAACCAAGTGCCGGAGAAGCCGGAAGCACCTGCCGAGCATGCCGGAGCCACCTGCTCGACTCGCCAGAAACACCTGCCGCACACGCCAAAATCACCTGCCGGGTATGCCAGAACCACCTGGCGGACACTACGGAATCACCTGCCGCGCATGCCGGAAGCACGTGCCAGACACACCGGAACCACCTACCGGACAGACCGGAACCACCTGCCAAGCACGCCGGAGCCACCTGTTCGACTCGCTGGAACCACCTGACGGACAGGCCAATATCAACTGCTGGCTATGCCAGAACCACCTGGGGGACAGTCCGGGATCACCTGGAGCTATGGCGGAACCACCTCTCAGGCGTTCCAGAACCACCTGCCGGAGAAGCTGGAAACACGTCCTGGACACACTGGAACCACGTGACGGCCATGCCTGAACCACCTGCCGAGCACGGCGGAACCACCTGCCGGACACGCCAAAATCACCTGCGGGCTACGCCAGAACCACTTGGACGACTCTCCGAAATGACCTGCCGGGCATGTTGGAACCACCTCTCAGACGTGCCAGAAGCACGTGGCGGACAGTCCGGAATCACCTGTTGGGCATACGCAACCACCTCTGACACGTACCAGAACCACGTGCCGTGCACGCCGGAACCACCTACCGGACAGACCGGAATCAACTTTTGGGCATGCCGGAACCACCAGTCAGATGTGCCAGAAACACGTGCCGGAGACGCCGGAAGCACCTGCCGAGCACGTCGCAACCACCTGCTCAACTCGCCTGAACCACCTGCCGGACACGCCAAAATCACCTGCCCGCTACACCAGCACCACTACGGGGACAAGCTGGAATCACGTGAGGGGCATGCCGGCACAGCCTCTCAGACTGAACCTCGTGCCGGACACCACAGAACCACCTGCCGGACAGACCGGAACCACCTGTCGGACATGCCGGAACCACCGGCTCGACCCGCCGGAACGACCGCTGGACATGCAAACTCACCTGCCGGCTACGCCGGAAACACTTGGCGAACACTCCGGAATCACCTGCCGGGCATGCCGGAACCACCTCTCAGATATGCCAGAACCACGTGCCAATGACCCTGGAAGCACCTGCCGAGCACGCCGGAACCACCTGTTCGACTCGCTGGAACCACCTGCCGGACAGGCCAATATCAACTGCTGGCTATGCCAGAACCACCTGGCGGACACTCCGAAATCACCTGTCGCGCATGCCGGAACCACCTCTCAGACGTGCCGGAAGCACGTGCCGGACACGCCGGAATCACCCACCGGACAGACCGGAACCACCTGCCGAGCACGCCGGAGCCACCTGTTCGACTCGCTGGAACCACCTGCCGGACAGGCCAATATCAACTGCTGGCTATGCCAGAACCACCTGGGGGACGGTCCGGAATCACCTGCCAGCCATGGCGGAACCACCTCTCAGACGTACCAGAACCACCTGCCGGAGAAGCTGGAAACACGTCCTGGACAGTCTGGAACCACCTGCCGGCCAAGCCTGAACCACCTGCCAAGCACAACGGAACAACCTGCCAGACACGCCAAAATCACCTGCGTGTTATGCCAGAACCACTTGGAGGACTCTCTGGGATGACCTGCCGGGCATGCCGGAACCACCTCTCAGACGTGCCAGAACCATGTGGCGGACAGTCCGGAATCAACTGTTGGGCATGCGCAACCACCTCTGAGACGTACCAGAACCACATGCCGTGCAGGCTGGAACCACCTACCGGACTGACCAGAATCACATTTCGGGCATGCCGGAACCACCTGTCAGATGTGCCAGAAACACGTGCCAGAGACGCCGGAAGCACCTGCCAAGCACGTTGGAACCACCTGCTCAACTCGCCTGAACCACCTGCCGGACATGCCAAAATCACCTGCCGACTATGCCAGAACCACTTGGCGAACACTCCGGAATCACTTGCCGGGCATGCAGGAACCACCTCTCAGACATGCCAGAACCCCGTGCCAATGACCCCGGAAGCACCAGCCGAGCACGCCGGAACCACCTGCTCGACTCGCCAGAACCACCTGCCGATCACGCAAAAATCACCTGCCGGCTACGCCACAACCAGTTGGTGAACACTTTGGAATCACCTGCCAGGCTTGCTGGAACCACCTTCCAGTCATGCCAAAATCACCTGCCAACTACGCCAGAACCGCTTGGCGGTCACTGCGGAAACACCTGTCGGGACGGCTGGAACCACATCTCAGACGTGCCAGAAACGTGTTCATGAGATGCTGGAACCACACCCCGAAGAGACGGATACCACCTGCCAGAACCGCCTGAACCACCTGCCGAGCACGCCGGAACCACCTGCTCGACTCACCGGTACCACCTCCCTGACACGACAAAATCACCTGCTGGGTATGCCAGAACCACTTGGCGGACACTCCGGAATCATCTGCCGGACATGCCGGAACCAGCTCTCAGACGCACCAGAACCAAGTGCCGGAGAAGCCGGAAGCACCTGCCGAGCATGCCGGAGCCACCTGCTCGACTCGCCAGAAACACCTGCCGCACACGCCAAAATCACCTGCCGGGTATGCCAGAACCACCTGGCGGACACTACGGAATCACCTGCCGCGCATGCCGGAAGCACGTGCCAGACTCGCCGCAAACACCTACCGGACAGACCGGAACCACCTGCCAAGCACGCCGGAGCCACCTGTTCGACTCGCTGGAACTACCTGACGGACAGGCCAATATCAACTGCTGGCTATGCCAGAACCACCTGGGGGACAGTCCGGGATCACCTGCCAGCCATGGCGGAACCACCTCTCAGGCGTTCCAGAACCACCTGCCGGAGAAGCTGGAAACACGTCCTGGACACACTGGAACCACGTGACGGCCATGCCTGAACCACCTGCCGAGCACGGCGGAACCACCTGCCGGACACGCCAAAATCACCTGCGGGCTACGCCAGAACCACTTGGACGACTCTCCGAAATGACCTGCCGGGCATGTTGGAACCACCTCTCAGACGTGCCAGAAGCACGTGGCGGACAGTCCGGAATCACCTGTTGGGCATACGCAACCACCTCTGACACGTACCAGAACCACGTGCCGTGCACGCCGGAACCACCTACCGGACAGACCGGAATCAACTTTTGGGCATGCCGGAACCACCAGTCAGATGTGCCACAAACACGTGCCGGAGACGCCGGAAGCCCCTGCCGAGCACGTCGCAACCACCTGCTCAACTCGCCTGAACCACCTGCCGGACACGCCAAAATCACCTGCCCGCTACACCAGCACCACTTCGGGGACAAGCCGGAATCACGTGAGGGGCATGCCGTCACAGCCTCTCGGACCGAACCTCGTGCCGGACACCACAGAACCACCTGCCGGACAGACCGGAACCACCTGCCGGACACGCCGGAACCACCGGCTCGACCCGCCGGAACAACCGCTGGACATGCAAACTCACCTGCCGGCTACGCCGGAAACACTTGGCGAACACTCCGGAATCACCTGCCGGGCATGCCGGAACCACCTCTCAGATATGCCAGAACCCCGTGCCAATGACCCCGGAAGCACCAGCCGAGCACGCCGGAACCACCTGCTCGACTCGCCAGAACCACCTGCCGATCACGCAAAAATCACCTGCCGGCTACGCCACAACCAGTTGGTGAACACTTTGGAATCACCTGCCAGGCTTGCTGGAACCACCTGCCGGTCATGCCAAAATCACCTGCCAACTACGCCAGTACCACTTGGCGGACACTTTGGAAACACCTGTCGGGCCGGCCGGAACCACATCTCAGACGTGCCAGAACCATGTGCATGAGATGCTGGAACCACACCCCGAACAGACGGTAAACACCTGCCAGACCCGTCTGAACAACCTGCCGAGCACGCAGGATCCACCTGCTCGACTCACCGGTACCACCTCCCTGACACGCCAAAATCACCTGCTGGGTATGCCAGAATCACTTGGCGGACACTCCGGAATCATGTGCCGGACATGCCGGAACAAGCTCTCAGACACACCAGAACTAAGTGCCGGAGACGCCGGAAGCACCTGCCGAGCACTCCGGAGCCACCTGCTCGACGCGCCGGAACCACCTACCTGACATGCCAAAATCACCGGCCGGGTATGCCAGAACCACTTGGCGGACACTCCGGAATCATCTGCCGGACATGCCGGAACCAGATCTCAGACACACCAGAACCACGTGCCGGAGACGCCGGAAGCACCTGCCGAGCATGCCGGAGCCACCTGCTCGACTCGCCAGAAACACCTGCCGGACACCACAAAATCACCTGCCGGGTACGCCAGAACCACCTGGCGGACACTCCGAAATCACCTGTCGCGCATGCCGGAACCACCTCTCAGACGTGCCGGAAGCACGTGCCAGAAATGCCGGAATCACCTTCCGGACAGACTGGAACCACCTGCCGAGCACGCCGGAGCCACCTGTTCGACTCGCTGGAACCACCTGCCGGACACGCCGGAACCACCGGCTCGACCCGCCGGAACGACCGCTGGACATGCAAACTCACCTGCCGGCTATGCCGGAAACACTTGGCGAACACTCCGGAATCACCTGCCGGGCATGCCGGAACCACCTCTCAGATATGCCAGAACCACGTGCCAATGACCCCGGAAGCACCTGCCGAGCACGCCGGAACCACCTGCTCGACTCGCCAGAAACACCTGCCGGACACGCCAAAATCACCTGCCGGGTACGCCAGAACCACCTGGCGGACACTCCGAAATCACCTGTCGCGCATGCCGGAACCACCTCTCAGATGTGCCGGAAGCACGTGCCGGACACGCCGGAATCACCTACCGGACAGACCGGAACCACCTGCCAAGAACGCCGGAGCCACCTGTTCGACTCGCTGGAACCACCTGCCGGACAGGCCAATATCAACTGCTGGCTATGCCAGAACCACCTTGGGGACAGTCCGGGATCACCTGCCAGCCATGGCGGAACCACCTCTCAGACGTACCAGAACCACCTGCCGGAGAAGCTGGAAACACGTCCTGGACAGTCCGGAACCACCTGCCGGCCAAGCCTGAACCACCTGCCAAGCACAACGGAACAACCTGCCAGACACGCCAAAATCACCTGCGTGTTATGCCAGAACCACTTGGAGGACTCTCTGGGATGACCTGCCGGGCATGCCGGAACCACCTCTCAGACGTGCCAGAACCATGTGGCGGACAGTCCGGAATCACCTGTTGGGCATGCGCAACCACCTCTGAGACGTACCAGAACCACATGCCGTGCAGGCTGGAACCACCTACCGGACAGACCGGAATCACCTTTCGGGCATGCCGGAACCACCTGTCAGATGTGCCAGAAACACGTGCCGGAGACGCCGGAAGCACCTGCCAAGCACGTTGGAACCACCTGCTCAACTCGCCTGAACCACCTGCCAGACATGCCAAAATCACCTGCCGACTATGCCAGAACCACTTGGCGAACACTCCGGAATCACTTGCCGGGCATGCAGGAACCACCTCTCAGACATGCCAGAACCCCGTGCCAATGACCCCGGAAGCACCAGCCGAGCACGCCGGAACCACCTGCTCGACTCGCCAGAACCACCTGCCGATCACGCAAAAATCACCTGCCGGATACGCCACAACCAGTTGGTGAACACTTTGGAATCACCTGCCAGGCTTGCTGGAACCACCTCCCTGTCATGCCAAAATCACCTGCCAACTACGCCAGAACCGCTTGGCGGACACTGCGGAAACACCTGTCGGGCCGGCTGGAACCACATCTCAGACGTGCCAGAAACGTGTTCATGAGATGCTGGAACCACACCCCGAACAGACGGATACCACCTGCCAGAACCGCCTGAACCACCTGCCGAGCACGCCGGAACCACCTGCTCGACTCACCGGTACCACCTCCCTGACACGACAAAATCACCTGCTGGGTATGCCAGAACCACTTGGCGGACACTCCGGAATCATCTGCCGGACATGCCGGAACCAGCTCTCAGACGCACCAGAACCAAGTGCCGGAGAAGCCGGAAGCACCTGCCGAGCATGCCGGAGCCACCTGCTCGACTCGCCAGAAACACCTGCCGGACACGCCAAAATCACCTGCCGGGTATGCCAGAACCACCTGGCGGACACTACGGAATCACCTGCTTCGCATGCCAGAAGCACGTGCCAGATACACCGGAAACACCTACCGGACAGACCGGAACCACCTGCCAAGAACGCCGGAGCCACCTGTTCGACTCGCTGGAACCACCTGCCGGACAGGCCAATATCAACTGCTGGCTATGCCAGAACCACCTGGGGGACAGTCCGGGATCACCTGCCAGCCATGGCGGAACCACCTCTCAGGCGTACCAGAGCCACCTGCCGGAGAAGCTGGAAACACGTCCTGGACAGACTGGAACCACGTGACGGCCATGCCTGAACCACCTGCCGAGCACGGAGGAACCACCTGCCGGACACGCCAAAATCACCTGCGGGCTACGCCAGAACCACTTGGACGACTCTCCGAAATGACCTGCCGGGCATGTTGGAACCACATCTCAGACGAGCCAGAAGCACGTGGCGGACAGTCCGGAATCACCTCTTGGGCATACGCAACCACCTCTGAGACGTACGAGAACCACGTGCCATGCACGCCGGAACCACCTACCGGACAGTCCGGAATCAACTTTTGGGCATGCCGGAACCAACAGTCAGATGTGCCAGAAACACGTGCCGGAGACGCCGGAAGCACCTGGCGAGCACGTCGCAACCACCTGCTCAACTCGCCTGAAGCACCTGCCGGACACGCCAAAATCACCTGCCCGCTACACCAGCACCACTTCAGGGACAAGCCGGAATCACGTGAGGGGCATGCCGGCACAGCCTCTCAGACTGAACCTCGTGCCGGACACCACAGAACCACCTGCCAGACAGACCGGAACCACCTGCCGGACACGCCAGAACCACCGGCTCGACCCGCCGGAACGACCGCTGGACATGCAAACTCACCTGCCGGCTACGCCGGAAACACTTGGCGAACACTCCAGAATCACCTGCCGGGCATGCCGGAACCACCTCTCAGATATGCCAGAACCACGTGCCAATGACCCCGGAAGCACCTGCCGAGCACGCCGGAACCACCTGCTCGACTCGCCAGAACCACCTGCCGGACACGCAAAAATCACCTGCCGGCTATGCCACAACCAGTTGGGGAACACTTCGGAATCACCTGCCGGGCTTGCTGGAACCACCTGCCGGTCATGCCAAAATCACCTGCCAACTACGCCAGTACCACTTGGCGGACACTGTGGAAACACCTGTCGGGCCGGCCGGAACCACATCTCAGACGTGCCAGAACCATGTGCATGAGATGCTGGAACCACACACCGAACAGTCGGAAAACACCTGCCAGACCCGTCTGAACAACCTGCCGAGCACGCCGGAGCCACCTGCTCGACTCGCCGGAACCACCTACCTGACATACCCAAATCACCAGCCGGGTATGCCAGAACCACTTGTCGGACACTCCGGAATCATCTGCCGGACATGCCGGAACCAGCTCTCAGACACACCAGAACCAAGTGCCGGAGACGCCGGAAGCACCTGCCGAGCATGCCGGAGCCACCTGCTCGACTCGCCAGAAACACCTGCCGGACACGCCATAATCACCTGCCGGGTATGCCAGAACCACCTGGCGGACACTACGGAATCACCTGCCGCGCATGCCGGAACCACATCTCAGACGTGCCGGAAGCACGTGCCAGACACGCCGGAAACACCTACCGGACAGACCGGAACCACCTGCCGTTCACGCAGGAGCCACCTGTTTGACTCGCTGGAACCACCTGCCGGACAGGCCAATATCAACTGCTGGCTGTGCCAGAACCACCTGGGGGACGGTCCGGAATCCCCTGCCAGCCATGGCGGAACAACCTCCCACACGTACCAGAACCACCTGCCGGAGAAGCTGGAAACACGTCCTGGACAGTCTGGAACCACCTGCCGGCCAAGCCTGAACCACCTGCCAAGCACAACGGAACAACCTGCCAGACACGCCAAAATCACCTGCGTGTTATGCCAGAACCACTTGGAGGACTCTCTGGGATGACCTGCCGGGCATGCCGGAACCACCTCTCAGACGTGCCAGAACCATGCTGTGGACAGTCCGGAATCACCTGTTGGGCATGCGCAACCACCTCTGAGACGTACCAGAACCACATGCCGTGCAGGCTGGAACAACCTACCGGACAGACCAGAATCGCCTTTCGGGCATGCCGGAACCACCTGTCAGATGTGCCAGAAACACGTGCCGGAGACGCCGGAAGCACCTGCCAAGCACGTTGGAACCACCTGCTCAACTCGCCTGAACCACCTGCCGCACATGCCAAAATCACCTGTCGACTATGCCAGAACCACTTGGCGAACACTCCGGAATCACTTGCCGGGCATGCAGGAACCACCTCTCAGACATGCCAGAACCCCGTGCCAATGACCCCGGAAGCACCAGCCGAGCACGCCGGAACCACCTGCTCGACTTGCCAGAACCACCTGCCGGACTCGCAAAAATCACCTGCCGGCTATGCCACAACCAGTTGGTGAACACTTTGGATTCGCCTGCCAGGCTTGCTGGAACCACCTGCCAGTCATGCCAAAATCACCTGCCAACTACGCAAGAACCGCTTGGCGGACACTGCGGAAACACCTGTCGGGCCGGCTGGAACCACATCTCAGACGTGCCAGAAACGTGTTCATGAGATGCTGGAACCACACCCCGAACAGACGGATACCACCTGCCAGAACCGCCTGAACCACCTGCCGAGCACGCCGGAACCACCTGCTCGACTCACCGGTACCACCTCCCTGACACGCCAAAATCACCTGCTGAGTATGCCAGAACCATTTGGCGGACACTCCGGAGTCATCGGCCGGACATGCCGGAACCAGCTCTCAGACACACAAGAACCACGTGCCGGAGACGCCGGAAGCACCTGCCGAGCATGCCGGAGACACCTGCTCGACTCGCCAGAAACACCTGCCGGACACGCCAAAATCACCTGCCGTGTATACCAGAACCACCTGGCGGACACTACGGAATCACCTGCCGCGCATGCCGGAACCACCTCTCAGACGTGCCGGAAGCACCTGCCAGACACGCCAGAAACACCTACCGGACAGACCGGAACCACCTGCCATGAACGCCGGAGCCACCTGTTCGACTCGCTGGAACCACCTGCCGGACAGTCCAATATCAACTGCTGGCTATGCCAGAACCACCTGGGGGACGGTCCGGGATCACCTGCCAGCCATGGCGGAACCACCTCTCAGACGTACAAGAACCACCTGCCGGAGAAGCTGGAAACACGTCCTGGACACACTGGAACCACGTGACGGCCATGCCTGAACCACCTGCCGAGCACGGCGGAACCACCTGCCGGACACGCCAAAATCACCTGCAGGCTACGCCACAACCAGTTCGGGAACAATTCGGAATCACCTGCATTGCTTGCTAGAACCACCTGCCGGTCATGCCATAATCACCTGCCAACTATGCCAGTACCACTTGGCGGACACTGTGGAAACACCTGTCGGGCCGGCCGGAACCACATCTCAGACGTGCCAGAACCATGTGCATGAGATGCTGGAACCACACCCCGAACAGACGGAAAACACCTGCCAGACCCGTCTGAACAACCTGCCGAGCACGCCGGAGCCACCTGCTCGACTCGCCGGACCACCTACCTGACATGACAAAATCACCAGCTGGGTATGCCAGAACCACTTGGCGGACACTCCGGAATCACCTGTCGGACATGCCGGAACCAGCTCTCAGACACACCAGAACCACGTGCCGGAGACGCCAGAAGCACCTGCCGAGCATGCCGGAGCCACCTGCTCGACTCGCCAGAAACACCTGCCGGACATGCCAAAATCACCTGCCGGGTAGGCCAGAACCACCTGGCGGACACTCCGAAATCACCTGTCGCCCATGCCGGAACCACCTCTCAGACGTGCCGGAAGCACGTGCCGGACACGCCGGAATCACCTACAGGACAGACCGGAACCACATGCCGAGCACGCCGGAGCCACCTGTTCGACTCGCTGGAACCACCTGCCGGACAGGCCAATATCAACTGCTGGCTATGCCAGAACCACCTGGGGGACGGTCCGGAATCACCTGCCAGCCATGGCGGAACCACCTCTCACACGTACCAGAACCACCTGCCGGACAAGCTGGAAACACGTCCTGGACAGTCTGGAACCACCTGCCGGCCAAGCCTGAACCACCTGCCAAGCACAACGGAACAACCTGCCAGACACGCCAAAATCACCTGCGTGTTATGCCAGAACCACTTGGAGGACTCTCTGGGATGACCTGCCGGGCATGCCGGAACCACCTCTCAGACGTGCCAGAACCATGTGGCAGACAGTCTGGAATCACCTGTTGGGCATGCGCAACCACCTCTGAGACGTACCAGAACCACATGCCGTGCAGGCTGGAACCACCTACCGGACAGACCGGAATCACCTTTCCGGCATGCCGGAACCACCTGTCAGATGTGCCAGAAACACGTGCCGGAGACGACGGAAGCACCTGCCAAGCACGTTGGAACCACCTGCTCAACTCGCCTGAACCACCTGCCGGACATGCCAAAATCACCTGCCGACTATGCCAGAACCACTTGGCGAACACTCCGGAATCACTTGCCGGGCATGCAGGAACCACCTCTCAGACATGCCAGAACCCCGTGCCAATGACCCCGGAAGCACCAGCCGAGCACGCCGGAACCACCTGCTCGACTCGCCAGAACCACCTGCCGATCAGGCAAAAATCACCTGCCGGCTACGCCACAACCAGTTGGTGAACACTTTGGAATCAGCTGCCAGGCTTGCTGGAACCACCTGCCGGTCATGCCAAAATCACCTGCCAACTACACCAGAACCGCTTGGCGGACACTGCGGAAACACCTGTCGGGCCAGCTGGAACCACATCTCAGACGTGCCAGAAACGTGTTCATGAGATGCTGGAACCACACCCCGAACAGACGGATACCACCTGCCAGAACCGCCTGAACCACCTGCTGAGCACGCCGGAACCACCTGCTCGACTCACCGGTACCACCTCCCTGACACGCCAAAATCACCTGCTGGGTATGCCAGAACCACTTGGCGGACACTCCGGAATCATCTGCAGGACATGCCGGAACCAGCTCTCAGACACACCAGAACCAAGTGCCGGAGACGCCGGAAGCACCAGCCGAGCATGCCGGAGCCACCTGCTCGACTCGCCAGAAACACCTGCCGGACACGCCAAAATCAACTGCCGGGTATGCCAGAACCACCTGGCGGACACTACGGAATCACCTGCCGCGCATGCCGGAACCACCTCTCAGACGTGCCGGAAGCACGTGCCAGACACGCCGGAAACACCTACCGGACAGACCGGAACCACCTGCCAAGAACGCCGGAGCCAACTGTTCGACTCGCTGGAACCACCTGACGGACAGGCCAATATCAACTGCTGGCTATGCCAGAACCACCTTGGGGACAGTCCGGGATCACCTGCCAGCCATGGCGGAACCACCTCTCAGACGTACCAGAACCACCTGCCGGAGAAGCTGGAAACACGTCCTGGACAGACTGGAACCACGTGACGGCCATGCCTGAACCACCTGCCGAGCACGGCGGAACCACCTGCCGGACACGCCAAAATCACCTGCAGGCTATGCCAGAACCACTTGGACGACTCTCCGAAATGACCTGCCGGGCATGTTGGAACCACCTCTCAGACGTGCCAGAAGCACGTGGAGGACAGTCCGGAATCACCTGTTGGGCATACGCAACCACCTCTGACACGTACCAGAACCACGTGCCGTGCACGCCGGAACCACCTACCGGGCAGACCGGAATCAACTTTTGGGCATGCCGGAACCACCAGTCAGATGTGCCAGAAACACGTGCCGGAGACGCCGGAAGCACCTGCCGAGCACGTCGCAACCACCTGCTCAACTCGCCTGAACCACCTGCCGGACACGCCAAAATCACCTGCCCGCTACACCAGCACCACTTCGGGGACAAGCCGGAATCACGTGAGGGGCATGCCGGCACAGCCTCTCAGACTGAACCTCGTGCCGGACACCACAGAACCACCTGCCGGACCGACCGGAACCAACTGCTGGACACGCCGGAACCACCGGCTCGACCGGTCAGAACGACCGCTGGACATGCAAAATCACCTGCCGGCTACGCCGGAAACACTTGGCGAACACTCCGGAATCACCTGCCGGGCATGCCGGAACCACCTCTCAGATATGCCAGAACCACGTGCCAATGACCCCGGAAGCACCTTCCGAGCACGCCGGAACCACCTGCTCGACTCGCCAGAACCACCTGCCGGACACGCAAAAATCACCTGCCGGCTACGCCACAACCATTTGGGGAACACTTCGGAATCACCTGCCGGGCTTGCTGGAACCACCTGCCGGTCATGCCAAAATCACCTGTCAACTACGCCAGTACCACTTGGCGGACACTGTGGAAACACCTGTCGGGCCGGCCGGAACCACATCTCAGACGTGCCAGAACCATGTGCATGAGATGCTGGAACCACACCCCGAACAGACGGAAAACACCTGCCAGACCCGTCTGAACAACCTGCCGAGCTTGCCGGAGCCACCTGTTCGACTCGCTGGAACCACCTGCCGGACAGGCCAATATCAACTGCTGGCTATGCCAGAACCACCTGGGGGACGGTCCGGAATCACCTGCCAGCCATGGCGGAACCACCTCTCAGACGTACCAGAACCACCTGCCGGAGAAGCTGGAAACACGTCCTGGACAGTCTGGAACCACCTGCCGGCCAAGCCTGAACCACCTGCCAAGCACAACGGAACAACCTGCCAGACACGCCAAAATCACCTGCGTGTTATGCCAGAACCACTTGGAGGACTCTCTGGGATGACCTGCCGGGCATGCCGGAACCACCTCTCAGACGTGCCAGAACCATGTTGTGGACAGTCCGGAATCACCTGTTGGGCATGCGCAACCACCTCTGAGACGTACCAGAACCACATGCCGTGCAGGCTGGAACCACCTACCGGACAGACCGGAATCACCTTTCGGGCATGCCGGAACCACCTGTCAGATGTGCCAGAAACACGTGCCGGAGACGCCGGAAGCAACTGCCAAGCACGTTGGAACCACCTGCTCAACTCGCCTGAACCACCTGCCGGACATGCCAAAATCACCTGCCGACTATGCCAGAACCACTTAGCGAACACTCCGGAATCACTTGCCGGGCATGCAGGAACCACCTCACAGAAATGCCAGAAACCCGTGTCAATGACCCTGGAAACACCAGCCGAGCACGCCGGAACCACCTGCTCGACTTGCCAGAACCACCTGCCGGACTAGCAAAAATCACCTGCCGGCTATGCCACAACCAGTTGGTGAGCACTTCGGAATCACCTGCCAGGCTTGCTGGAACCACCTGCCGGTCATGCCAAAATCACCTGCCAGCTACGACAGAACCGCTTGGCGGAAACTGCGGAAACACCTGTCGGGCCGGCTGGAACCACACCTCCGACGTGCCAGAAACGTGTTCATGAGATGCTGGAACCACACCCCGAACAGACGGATACCACCTGCCAGAACCGCCTGAACCACCTGCTGAGCACGCCAGAACCACCTGCTCGACTCACCGGTACCACCTCCCTGACACGCCAAAATCACCTGCTGGGTATGCCAGAACCACTTGGCGGACACTCCGGAATCATCTGCCGGACATGCCGGAACCAGCTCTCAGACACACCAGAACCAAGTGCCGGAGACGCCGGAAGCACCTGCCGAGCATGCCGGAGCCACCTGCTCGACTCGCCAGAAACACCTGCCGGACACGCCAAAATCAACTGCCGGGTATGCCAGAACCACCTGGCGGACACTACGGAATCACCTGCCGCGCATGCCGGAACCACCTCTCAGACGTGCCGGAAGCACGTGCCAGACACGCCGGAAACACCTACCGGACAGACCGGAACCACCTGCCAAGAACGCCGGAGCCACCTGTTCGACTCGCTGGAACCACCTGCCGGACAGGCCAATATCAACTGCTGGCTATGCCAGAACCACCTGGGGGACAGTCCGGGATCACCTGCCAGCCATGGCAGAACCACCTCTCAGACGTACCAGAACCACTTGCAGGAGAAGCTGGAAACACGTCCTGGACAGACTGGAACCACGTGATGGCCATGCCTGAACCACCTTCCGAGCACGGCGGAACCACCTGCCGGACGCGCCAAAATCACCTCCGGGCTACGCCAGAACCACTTGGACGACTCTCCGAAATGACCTGCCGGGCATGTTGGAACCACCTCTCAGACGTGCCAGAAGCACGTGGCGGACAGTCCGGAATCACCTGTTGGGTATACGCAACCACCTCTGACACGTACCACAACCACGTGCCGTGCATGCCGGAACCACCTACCGGACAGACCGGAATCCACTTTTGGGCATGCCGGAACCAGCAGTCAGATGTGCCAGAAACACGTGCCGTAGACGCCGGAAGTACCTGCCGAGCACGTCGAAACCACCTGCTCAACTCGCCTGAACTACCTGCCGGACACGCCACAATCACCTCCCCGCTACACCAGCACCACTTCGTGGACAAGCCGGAATCACGTGAGGGGCATGCCGGCATAGCCTCTCAGACTGAACCTCGTGCTGGACACCACAGAGCCACCTGCCGGACACGCCGGAACCACCGGCTCGACCCGCCGGAACGACCGCTGGACGTGCAAAATCACCTGCCGGCTACGCCGTAAACACTTGGCAAACACTCCGGAATCACCTGCCGGGCATGCAGTAACCACCTCTCAGACATGCCAGAACCACGTGCCAATGACTCCGGAAGCACCTGCCGAGCACGCCGGAACCAACTGCTCGACTCGCCAGAACCACCTGCCGGACACGCAAAAATCACCTGCCGGCTACGCCACAACCACTTGGCGAACACTCCGGAATCACTAGCCGGGCATGCAGGAACCACCTATCAGACATGCCAGAACCTCGTGCCAATGACCCAGGAAGCACCAGCCGAGCAGGCCGGAACCACCTGCTCGACTCGCCAGAACCACCTGCCGATCACGCAAAAATCACCTGCTGGCTAAGCCACAACCAGTTGGGGAACACTTCGGAATCACATGCCGGGCTTGCTTGAACCACCTGCCGGTCATGCCAAAATCACTTGCCAACTACGCCAGTACCACTTGGCGGACACTGTGGAAACACCTGTCGGGCCGGCCGGAACCACATCTCAGACGTGCCAGAACAATGTGCATGAGATGCTGGAACCACACACCGAACAGACGGAAAACACCTGCCAGACCCGTCTGAACAACCTGCCGAGCACGCCGGAGCCACCTGCTCGACTCGCCACAAACACCTGCCGGACACGCCAAAATCACCTGCCGGGTATGCCAGAACCAGCTTGCGGACACTCCGAAATCACCTGTCGCGCATGCCGGAACCACCTCTCAGACGTGCCGGAAGCACGTGACGGACACACCGGAATCACCTACCGGACAGACCGGAACCACCTGCCGAGCACGCCGGAGCCACCTGCACGACTCGCCGGAGCCACCTACCTGACATGCCCAAATCACCAGCCGGGTATGCCAGAAACACTTGGCGGACACTCCGGAATCATCTGCCGGACATGCCAGAACCAGCTCTCAGACACACCAGAACCACGTGCCGGAAACGCCGGAACCACCTGCCGAGCATGCCGGAGCCACCTGCTCGACTCGCCAGAAACACCTGCCGGACACGCCAAAATCACCTGCCGGGTAGGCCAGAACCACCTGGCGGACACTCCGAAATCACCTGTCGCGCATGCCGGAACCACCTCTCAGACGTGCCGGAAGCACGTGCCGGACACGCCGGAAACACCTACCGCACAGACCGGAACCACCTGCCGAGCACGCCGGAGCCACCTGTTCGACTCGCTGGAACCACCTGCCGGACAGGCCAATATCAACTGCTGGCTATGCCAGAACCACCTGGGGGACGGTCCGGAATCACCTGCCAGCCATGGCGGGACCACCTCTGAGACGTACCAGAACCACCTGCCGGACAAGCTGGAAACACGTCCTGGACAGTCTGGAACCACCTGCCGGCCAAGCCTGAACCACCTGCCAAGCACAACGGAACAACCTGCCAGACATGCCAAAATCACCTGCGTGTTATGCCAGAACCACTTTGAGGACTCTCTGGGATGACCTGCCGGGCATGCCAGAACCACCTCTCAGACGTGCCAGAACCATGTGGCGGACAGTCCGGAATCACCTGTTGGGCATACGCAACCACCTCTGAGATGTACCAGAACCACATGCCGTGCAGGCTGGAACCACCTACCGGACAGACCGGAATCACCTTTCGGGCATGCCGGAACCACCTGTCAGATGTGCCAGAAACACGTGCCGGAGACGCCGGAAGCACCTGCCAAGCACGTTGGAACCACCTGCTCAACTCGCCTGAACCACCTGCCGGACATGCCAAAATCACCTGCCGACTATGCCAGAACCACTTGGCGAACACTCCGGAATCACTTGCCGGGCATGCAGGAACCACCTCTCAGACATGCCAGAACCCCGTGCCAATGACCCCGGAAGCACCAGCCGAGCACGCCGGAACCACCCGCTCGACTCGCCAGAACCAAATGCCGATCACGCAAAAATCACCTGCCGGCTACGCCACAACCAGTTGGTGAACACTTTGGAATCACCTGCCAGGCTTGCTGGAACCACCTGCCAGTCATGCCAAAATCACCTGCCAACTACGCTAGAACCGCTTGGCGGACACTGCGGAAACACCTGTCGGGCCGGCTGGAACCACATCTCAGACGTGCCAGAAACGTGTTCATGAGATGCTGGAACCACACGCCGAACAGACGGATACCACCTGCCAGAACCGCCTGAACCACCTGCCGAGCACGCCGGAACCACCTGCTCGACTCACCGGTACCACCTCCCTGACATGCCAAAATCACCTGCGGGCTACGCCAGAACCACTTGGACGACTCTCCGAAATTACCTGCCGGGCATGTTGGAACCACCTCTCAGACGTGCCAGAAGCACGTGGCGGACAGTCCGGAATCACCTGTTGGGCATACGCAACCACCTCTGAGACGTACCAGAACCACGTGCCGTGCACGCCGGAACCACCTACCGGACAGACCGGAATCAACTTTTGGGCATGCCGGAACCACCAGTCAGATGTGCCAGAAACACGTGCCGGAGACGCCGGAAGCACCTGCCGAGCAGGTCGCAACCACCTGCTCAACTCGCCTGAACCACCTGCCGGACACGCCAAAATCACCTGCCCGCTACACCAGCACCACTTCGGGGACAAGCCGGAATCACGTGAGGGGCGTGCCGGCACAGCCTCTCAGACTGAACGTCGTGCCGGACACCACAGAACCACCTGCCGGACAGACCGGAACCACCTGCTGGACACGCCGGAACCACTGGCTCGACCCGCCGGATCGACCGCTGGACATGCAAAATCACCTGCCGGCTACGCCGGAAACACTTGGCGAGCACTCCGGAATCACCTGCCGGGCATGCCGGAATCACCTCTCAGATATGCCACAACCACGTGCCAATGACCCCGGAAGCACCTGCCGAGCACGCCGGAACCACCTGCTCGACTCGCCAGAACCAGCTGCCGGACACGCAGAAATCACCTGCCGGCTACACCACAACCAGTTGCGGAACACTTCGGAATCACCTGCCGGACTTGCTGGAACCACCTGCCGGTCATGCCAAAATCACCTGCCAACTACGCCAGTACCACTTGGCGGACACTGTGGAAACACCTGTCGGGCCGGCCGGAACCACATCTCAGACGTGCCAGAACCATGTGCATGAGATGCTGGAACCACACCCCGAACAGACGGAAAACACCTGCCAGACCCGTCTGAACAACCTGCCGAGCACGCCGGAGCCACCTGCTCGACTCGCTGGAACCACCTGCCGGACAGGCCAATATCAACTGCTGGCTATGCCAGAACCACCTGGGGGACGGTCCGGAATCGCCTGCAAGCCATGGCGGAACCACCTCTCAGACGTACCAGAACCACCTGCCGGAGAAGCTGGAAACACGTCCTGGACAGTCCGGAACCACCTGCCGGCCAAGCCTGAACCACCTGCCAAGCACAACGGAACAACCTGCCAGACACGCCAAAATCACCTGCGTGTTATGCCAGAACCTCTTGGAGGACTCTCTGGGATGACCTGCCGGGCACGCCAGAACCACCTCTCAGACGTGCGAGAACCATGTGGCGGACAGTCCGGAATCACCTGTTGGGCATGCGCAACCACCTCTGAGACGTACCAGAACCACATGCCGTGCAGGCTGGAACCACCTACCGGACAGACCGGAATCACCATTCGGGCATGCCAGAACCACCTGTCAGATGTGCCAGAAACACGTGCCGGAGACGCCGGAAGCACCTGCCAAGCACGTTGGAACCACCTGCTCAACTCGCCTGAACCACCTGCCGGACATGCCAAAATCACCTGCCAACTACGCCAGAACCGCTTGGCGGACACTGCGGAAACACCTGTCGGGCCGGCTGGAACCACATCTCAGACGTGCCAAAAACGTGTTCATGAGATGCTGGAACCACACCCCGAACAGACGGATACCACCTGCCAGAACCGCCTGAACCACCTGCTGAGCACGCCGGAACCACCTGCTCGACTCACCGGTACCACCTCCCTGACACGCCAAAATCACCTGCTGGGTATGCCAGAACCACTTGGCGGACACTCCGGAATCATCTGCCTGACATGCCGGAACCAGCTCTCAGACACACCAGAACCAAGTTCTGGAGACGCCGGAAGCACCTGCCGAGCATGCCGGAGCCACCTGCTCGACTCGCCAGAAACACCTGCGGGACACGCCAAAATCACCTGCCGGGTACGCCAGAACCACGTGGCGGACTGTCCGGAATCACCTGTCGGGCATGCCGGAACCAACTCTCAGACGTGCCAGAACCTCGTGCCAGTCACGCCAGAACCACCTGCCGGAAAGACCGGAAACACCTGCTGGAGACGCCGGAACCACCGGTTCGACTCGCCGGAACCACCACCGGACATGCAAAATGACCTGCCGGCTACGAGAGAACCACTAGGCAAACACTCCGGAATCAGCTGTCGGGCATGCCAGAACCACCTCTCAGACTTGCCAGAACCATGTTCCGGACACGCCGGTACGACCTGCCGAGTATGCCGGAACCACCTGATCCACTCCCCAGAACCACCTGCTGGACACGCCAGAATCACATGCCGACTACGCCAGAACCACTCGGCAGACACTCTGGAACCACCTGCCGGGCATGCCGGAACCAGCTCTCAGAGGTGCCAGAACCACATGACGGACACTCCGGAATCACCTGCCGGGCATGCCGGAACCATCTCTCAGACGTGCCAGAACCATGTTCCGGACACGCCGGTACCACCTGCCGAGCTCGCCGGAACCACCTGCTGGACACGCCAAAATCACCTGCCGGCTACGCCAGAACCACTCGGCAGACACTCCGGAATCACCTGCCGGGCTGCCTGGAACCACCTGCCGGTCATGCCAACATGACCTTTCAGCTACCCCAGAACCACTTGGCGGACACTCCGGAAACAACTGTCGGGCCGGCCGGAACCACCTCTCAGACGTGCCAGAACCAGGTGCCTGAGATGACGGAACCACTCCCCGAACAGACCGAAACCACCTGCCAGACCCGCCTGAACCCCCTGGCGAGCACGCCTGATCCACCTGCTCAACTAGCCGGAACCACCTTCCTGACACGCCAAAATCACCTGCCAGGTGTACCAGAACCACTTGGTGGACACTCCGGAATCGTCTGCCGGACATGCCAGAACCAGCTCTCAGACACACCAGAACCACGTGCCAGAGACGCCGGAAGCACCAGCTGAGCATGCCTGAGCCACCTGCTCGACTCGCAAGAAACACCTGTCGGACATGCCAAAATCACCTGCCGGGTTTGCCAGAACCAGCTGATCCACTCCCCAGAACCACCTAGTGGACACGCCAAAATCAACTGCCGGCTACGCCAGAACCACTCGGCAGACGCTCCGGAATCACATGCCAGGCATTCCGGAACCACCTCTCAGAGGTGCCAGAAGCAAATGCCGGACACTCCGGTATCACCTGCCGGGCATGCCGGAACCATCTCTCAGAGGTGCCAGAACCACATGCCGGACACTCCGGAATCACCTGCAGGGCATGCCGGAAGCAACTCTCAGACGTGCCAGAACCTCGTGCCGGTCACGGCAGAACCACCTGCCGGACAGACCGGAAACACCTGCTGGACACGCCGGAACCACCGGCTCGACTCGCCAGAACCACCGCCGGACATGCAAAATGACCTGCCGGCTACGCCAGAACCACTTGGCGAACACTCCGGAATCACCTGTCGGGCATGCCAGAACCATCTCTCAGACGTGCCAGAACCATGTTCCGGACATGCCGGAACCACCTGCCGAGCTCACCGGAACCAGCTGCTGGACACGCCAGAACCACTCTGCAGACACTCCGGAATCGCATGCCAGGCATTCCGGAACCACCTCTCAGAGGTGCCAGAAGCAAATGCCGGACACTCCGGTATCACCTGCCGGGCATGCCGGAACCACCTCTCAGAGGTGCCAGAACCACATGCCGGACACTCCGGAATCACCTGCCGGGCATGCCGGAACCACCTGCTGGACATGCCGGAACCACCGTCTCGACTCGCCGGAACCATTGTCGGACATGCAAAATCACCTGCCGGCTACGCCAGAACCACTTGGCAAACACTCCGGAATCAGCTGTCGGGCATGCCAGAACCACCTCTCAGACTTGCCAGAACCATGTTCCGGACTCGCCGGTACCACCTGCCGAGTATGCCGGAACCACCTGATCCACTCCCCAGAACCACCTGCTGGACACGCCAAAATCACCTGCCGGCTACCCCAGAACCACGCGGCAGACACTCCAGAATCACCTGCCGGGCTGGCTGGAACCACCTGCCGGTCACGCCAACATCACCTTTCAGCTACGCCAGAACCACTTGGCGGACACTCCGGAAACACCTGCTCAACTAGCCGGAACCACCTTCCTGACACGCCAAAATCACCTGCCAGGTATACAAGAACTACTTGGTGGACACTCCGGAATCATTTGCCGGACATGCCAGAACCAGCTCTGAGACACACCAGAACCACATGCCAGAGACGCCGGAAGCACCAGCAGAGCATGCCTGAGCCACCTGCTCGACTCGCAGGAAACACCTGTCCGACATGCCAAAACCACCTGCTGGGTACGCCAGAAACACTTGGCGGACACTCCGGAATCACCTGTCGGGCATGCCAGAACCACCTCTCAGACCTGCCATAACCATGTTCTGCACACGCCGGTACCACCTGCCGAGTATGCCGGAACCACCTGATCCACTCCCCAGAACCACCTAGTGGACACGCCAAAATCAACTGCCGGCTACGCCAGAAGCACTCGGCAGACACTCCGGAATAACATGCCAGGCATTCCGGAACCACCTCTCAGAGGTGCCAGAACCACATGCCGGACACTCTGGAATCACCTGCCTGGCATCCCGGAACCATCTCTCAGACGTGCCACAACCACGTGCCAGAGAGACCGGAAGCACCTGACGAGCTCGCCGGAACAACCTGCTGGACATGCCGGAACCACCTGCCTCACAGGCCAAAATCATATGCTGGATACGCCAAAACCACTTGGCGGACACTCCAGAATCACCTGCCGGGCATGAAAGCAGAACCTCTCAGAAGTGCCAGAAGCACGTGCTGGAAAGGCCGGAACCATCTCCCGGACAGACCGGAAACACAGGAAACACTCGCCGGAACCACCTGCTTGACTCACCGGTCCCACCTGCCGGACACACCAAAATCACCTGCCCGCTACACCAGAACCACTTGGCGGACAAGCCGGAATCACGTGAAGTGCATGGCGACACAACCTCTCAGACGTGCCAGAACCTCGTACCGGACACACCAGAACCACCTGCTGGACAGACCGGAACCACCTGCCGGAAATGCCGGAACCACCGGCTCCACTCGCCGGAACCATTTCCGGACATGCAAATCACCTGCCGGCTACGCCAGAACCACTTGGCGAACACTCTGAAATCACCTGCCGGGCATGGCGGAACCACCTCTCAGACATGCCGGAACCACATGCCAATGACAGCGGAATCTCCTGCCGAGCACGCCAGAACCACCTGCTGGACACGCCAAAATCACCTGCCGGCTACGCCACAACCATTTGGTAACACTTTGGAATCACCTGCCGGGCTGGCTGGAACCACCTGCTGGTAACGCCAACATCACCTGCCAGCTATGCCAGAACCACTTGGCGGACACCATGGAAACACCTGTCGGGCCGGCCGGAACCACCTATCAGACGTGCCAGAACCATGTGCCTGAGATGCCGGAACCACAACCCGAACAGACCGAAACCACCTGCCAGACACGCCTGAACAACCTGCCGAGCACGCCGGAACCACCTACTCGACGCGCCGGAACCACCTATCTGACACGCCAAAATCACCTTCCGGGAATGCCACAACCACTTGGTGGACACTACGGAATCATCTGCCGGACATGCCAGAACCAGCCCTCAGACACACCAGAACCACGTGCCAGACACGCCGGAAGCACCTGCTGATCATCCCTGAGCCAAATGCTCGACTTGCAAGAAATACCTGCCAGACAAGCCAAAATCACCTGCCGGGTATGCAAGAACCACGTGGCGGACACTCCGGAATCACCTGCCTGGCATGCCGGAACCATCTCTCACACGTGCCAGAACCATGTTCCGGACACGCTGGTACCACCCGCCGAGCTCGCCGGAACCACCTGCTGGACACGCCAAAATCACCTGCCGGCTACGCCAGAACCACTCGGCAGACACTCCGGAATCACCTGCCGGGCTGGCTGGAACCACCTTCCGGTCACGCCAACATCACCTTTCAGCTACGCCAGAACCACCTGCCGGACACGCAAAAATCACCTGCCGGCTACGCCACAACCAGTTGGGGAACACTTCGGAATCACCTGCCGGGCTTGCTGGAACCTCCTGCCGGTCATGCCAAAATCACCTGCCAACTACGCCAGTACCACTTGGCGGACACTGTGGAAACACCTGTCGGGCCGGCCAGAACCACATCTCAGACGTGCCAGAACCATGTGCATGAGATGCTGGAACCACACCCCGAACAGACGGAAAACACCTGCCAGACCCGTCTGAACAACCTGCCGAGCACGCTGGAGCCACCTGCTCGACCCGCTGGAACCACATACCTGACATGCCCAAATCACCAGCCGGGTATGCCAGAACCACTTGGCGGACACTCCGGAATCATCTGCCGGTCATGCCGGAACCAGCTCTCAGACACACCAGAACCATGTGCCGGAGACCCCGGAAGCACCTGCCGAGCATGCAGGAGCCACCTGCTCGACTCGCCAGAAACACCTGCCGGACACGCCAAAATCACCTGCCGGGTACGCCAGAACCACCTGGCGGACACTCCGAAATCACCTGTCGCGCATGCCGGAACCACCTCTCAGACGTGCCGGAAGCACGTGCCGGACACGCCGGAATCACCTACCGGACAGACCGGAACCACCTGCCGAGCACGCTGGAGCCACCTGTTCGACTCGCTGGAACCACCTGCCGGACAGGCCAATATCAACTGCTGGCTATGCCAGAACCACCTGGGGGACGGTCCGGAATCACCTGTCAGCCACGGCGGAACCACCTCTCAGACGTACCAGAACCACCTGCCGGAGAAGCTGGAAACACGTCCTGGACAGTCTGGAACCACCTGCCGGCCAAGCCTGAACCACCTGCCAAGCACAACGGAACAACCTGCCAGACACGCCAAAATCACCTGCGTGTTATGCCAGAACCACTTGGAGGACTCTCTGGGATGACCTGCCGGGCATGCCGGAACCACCTCTCAGACGTGCCAGAACCATGTGGCGGACAGTCCGGAATCACCTGTTGGGCATGCGCAACCACCTCTGAGACGTACCAGAACCACATGCCGTGCAGGCTGGAACCACCTACCGGACAGACCGGAATCACCTTTCGGGCATGCCGGAACCACCTGTCAGATGTGCCAGAAACACGTGCCGGAGACGCCGGAAGCACCTGCCAAGCACGTTGGAACCACCTGCTCAACTCGCCTGAACCACCTGCCGGACATGCCAAAATCACCTGCCGACTATGCCAGAACCACTTGGCGAACACTCCGGAATCACTTGCCGGGCATGCAGGAACCACCTCTCAGACATGCCAGAACCCCGTGCCAATGACCCCGGAAGCACCAGCCGAGCACGCCGGAACCACCTGCTCGACTCGCCAGAACCACCTGCCGATCACGCAAAAATCACCTGCCGGCTACGCCACAACCAGTTGGTGAACACTTTGGAATCACCTGCCAGGCTTGCTGGAACCACCTGCCAGTCATGCCAAAATCACCTGCCAACTACGCCAGAACCGCTTGGCGGACACTGCGGAAACACCTGTCGGGCCGGCTGGAACCACATCTCAGACGTGCCAGAAACGTGTTCATGAGATGCTGGAACCACACCCCGAACAGACGGATACCACCTGCCAGAACCGCCTGAACCACCTGCCGAGCACGCCGGAACCACCTGCTCGACTCACCGGTACCACCTCCCTGACACGCCAAAATCACCTGCTGGGTATGCCAGAACCACTTGGAGGACACTCCGGAATCATCTGCCGGACATGCCGGAACCAGCTCCCAGACACACCAGAACCAAGTGCCGGAGACGCCGGAAGCACCTGCCGAGCATGCCGGAGCCACCTGCTCGACTCGCCAGAAACACCTGCCGGACACGCCAAAATCACCTGCCGGGTATGCCAGAACCACCTGGCGGACACTACGGAATCACCTGCCGCGCATGCCGGAAGCACGTGCCAGACACGCCGGAAACACCTACCGGACAGACCGGAACCACCTGCCAAGAACACCGGAGCCACCTGTTCGACTCGCTGGAACCACCTGCCGGACAGGCCAATATCAACTGCTGGCTATGCCAGAACCACCTGGGGGACAGTCCGGGATCACCTGCCAGCCATGGCAGAACCACCTCTCAGACGTACCTGAACCACCTGCCGGAGAAGCTGGAAACACGTCCTGGACAGCCTGGAACCACGTGACGGCCATGCCTGAACCACCGGCCGAGCACGGCGGAACCACCTGCCAGACACACCAAAATCACCTGCGGGCTACGCCAGAACCACTTGGACGCCTCTCCGAAATGACCTGCCGGGCATGTTGGAACCACCTCTCAGACGTGCCAGAAGCACGTGGCGGACAGTCCGGAATCACCAGTTGGGCATACGCAACCACCTCTGACACGTACCAGAACCACGTGCCGTGCACGCCGGAACCACCTACCGGACAGACCGGAATCAACTTTTGGGCATGCCGGAACCACCAGTCAGATGTGCCAGAAACACGTGCCGGAGACGCCGGAAGCACCTGCCGAGCACGTCGCAACCACCTGCTCAACTCGCCTGAACCACCTGCCGGACACGCCAAAATCACCTGCCCGCTACACCAGCACCACTTCGGGGACAAGCCGGAATCACGTGAGGGGCATGCCGGCACAGCCTCTCAGACTGAACCTCGTGCCGGACACCACAGAACCACCTGCCGGACAGACCGGAACCACCTGCCGGACACGCCGGAACCACCGGCTCGACCCGCTGGAACGACCGCTGGACATTCAAACTCACCTGCCGGCTACGCCAGAAACACTTGGCGAACACTCCGGAAGCACCTGCCGAGCACGCCGGAACCACCTGCTAAACTCGCCAGAACCACCTGCCGGACACGCAAAAATCACCTGCCGGCTATGCCACAACCAGTTGGGGAACACTTCGGAATCACCTGCCGGGCTTGCTGGAACAACCTGCCGCTCATGCCAAAATCACCTGCCAACTACACCAGTACCACTTGGCCGACACTCCGGAATCATCTGCCGGACATGCCGGAACCAGCTCTCAGACACACCAGAACCACGTGCCGGAGATGCCGGAAGCACCTGCCGAGCATGCCGGAGCCACTTGCTCGACTCGCCAGAAACACCTGCCGGACACGCCAAAATCACCTGCCGGGTACGCCAGAACCACCTGGCGGACACTCCGAAATCACCTGTCGCGCATGCCGGAACCACCTCTCAGACGTGCCGGAAGCATGTGCCGGACACGCCGGAATCACCTACCGGTCAGACCGGAACCACCTGCCGAGCACGCCGGAGCCACCTGTTCGACTCGCTGGAACCACCTGCCGGACAGGCCAATATCAACTGCTGGCTATGCCAGAACCACCTGGGGGACGGTCCGGAATCACCTGCCAGCCCTGGCGGAACCACCTCTCAGACGTACCAGAACCACCTGCCGGAGAAGCTGGAAACACGTCCTGGACAGTCTGGAACCACCTGCCGGCCAAGCCTGAACCACCTGCCAAGCACAACGGAACAACCTGCCGGACACGCCAAAATCACCTGCGTGTTATGCCAGAACCACTTGGACGACTCTCCGAAATGACCTGCCGGGCATGTTGGAACCACCTCTCAGACGTGCCAGAAGCACGTGGCGGACAGTCCGGAATCACCTGTTGGGCATACGCAACCACCACTGACACGTACCAGAACCACGTGCCGTGCACGCGGGAACCACCTACCGGACAGACCGGAATCAACTTTTGGGCATGCCGGAACCACCAGTCAGATGTGCCAGAAACACGTGCCGGAGACGCCGGAAGCACCTGCCGAGCACGTCGCAACCACCTGCTCAACTCGCCTGAACCACCTGCCGGAGATGCCAAAATCACCTGCCCGCTACACCAGCACCACTTCGGGGACAAGCCGGAATCACGTGAGGGGCAAGCCGGCACAGCCTCTCAGACTGAACCTCGTGCCGGACACCACAGAACCACCTGCCGGACAGACCGGAACCACCTGCCGGACACGCCGGAACCACCGTCTCGACCCGCCGGAACGACCGCTGGACATTCAAACTCACCTGCCGGCTACGCCGGAAACACTTGGCGAACACTCCGGAATCACCTGCCGGGCATGCCGGAACCACCTCTCAGATATGCCAGAACCACGTGCCAATGACCCCGGAAGCACCTGCCGAGCACGCCGGAACCACCTGCTCGACTCGCCAGAACCACCTGCCGGACACGCAAAAATCACCTGCCGGCTAGGCCACAACCAGTTGGGGAACACTTCGGAATCACCTGCCGGGCTTGCTGGAACCTCCTGCCGGTCATGCCAAAATCACCTGCCAACTACGCCAGTACCACTTGGCGGACACTGTGGAAACACCTGTCGGGCCGGCCAGAACCACATCTCAGACGTGCCAGAACCATGTGCATGAGATGCTGGAACCACACCCCGAACAGACGGAAAACACCTGCCAGACCCGTCTGAACAACCTGCCGAGCACGCTGGAGCCACCTGCTCGACCCGCTGGAACCACATACCTGACATGCCCAAATCACCAGCCGGGTATGCCAGAACCACTTGGCGGACACTCCAGAATCATCTGCCGGACATGCCCGAACCAGCTCTCAGACACACCAGAACCATGTGCCGGAGACCCCGGAAGCACCTGCCGAGCATGCCGGAGCCACCTGCTCGACTCGCCAGAAACACCTGCCGGACACGCCAAAATCACCTGCCGGGTACGCCAGAACCACCTGGCGGACACTCCGAAATCACCTGTCGCGCATGCCGGAACCACCTCTCAGACGTGCCGGAAGCACATACCGGACACGCCGGAATCACCTACCGGACAAACCGGAACCACCTGCCGAGCACGCCGGAGCCACCTGTTCGACTCGCTGGAACCACCTGTCGGACAGGCCAATATCAACTGCTGGCTATGCCAGAACCACCTGGGGGACGGTCCGGAATCACCTGCCAGCCACGGCGGAACCACCTCTCAGACGTACCAGAACCACCTGCCGGAGAAGCTGGAAACACGTCCTGGACAGTCTGGACCCACCTGCCGGCCAAGCCTGAACCACCTGCCAAGCACAACGGAACAACCTGCCAGACACGCCAAAATCACCTGCGTGTTATGCCAGAACCACTTGGAGGACTCTCTGGGATGACCTGCCGGGCATGCCGGAACCACCTCTCAGACGTGCCAGAACCATGTGGCGGACAGTCCGGAATCACCTGTTGGGCATGCGCAACCACCTCTAAGACGTACCAGAACCACATGCCGTGCAGGCTGGAACCACCTACCGGACAGACCGGAATCACCTTTCGATCATGCCGGAACCACCTGTCAGATGTGCCAGAAACACGTGCCGGAGACGCCGGAAGCACCTGCCAAGCACGTTGGAACCACCTGCTCAACTCGCCTGAACCACCTGCCGGACATGCCAAAATCACCTGCCGACTATGCCAGAACCACTTGGCGAACACTCCGGAATCACTTGCCGGGCATGCAGGAACCACCTCTCAGACATGCCAGAACCCCGTGCCAATGACCCCGGAAGCACCAGCCGAGCACGCCGGAACCACCTGCTCGACTCGTCAGAACCACCTGCCGATCACGCAAAAATCACCTGCCGGCTACGCCACAACCAGTTGGTGAACACTTTGGAATCACCTGCCAGGCTTGCTGGAACCACCTGCCGGTCATGCCAAAATCACCTGCCAACTACGCCAGAACCGCTTGGCGGACACTGCGGAAACACCTGTCGGGCCAGCTGGAACCACATCTCAGACGTGCCAGAAACGTGTTCATGAGATGCTGGAACCACACCCCGAACAGACGGATACCACCTGCCAGAACCGCCTGAACCACCTGCCGAGCACGCCGGAACCACCTGCTCGACTCACCGGTACCACCTCCCTGACACGCCAAAATCACCTGCTGGGTAGGCCAGAACCACGTGGCGGACACTCCGGAATCATCTGCCGGACATGCCGGAACCAGCTCTCAGACACACCAGAACCAAGTGCCGGAGACGCCGGAAGCACGTGCCGAGCATGCCGGAGCCACCTGCTCGACTCGCCAGAAACACCTGCCGGACACGCCAAAATCACCTGCCGGGTATGCCAGAACCACCTGGCGGTCACTACGGAATCACCTGCCGCGCATGCCGGAACCACCTCTCAGACATGCCGGAAGCACGTGCCAGACACGCCGGAAACACCTACCGGACAGACCGGAACCACCTGCCAAGAACGCTGGAGCCACCTCTTCGATTCGCTGGAGCCTCCTGCCGGACAGGCCAATATCAACTGCTGGCTATGCCAGAACCACCTGGGGGACGGTCCGGAATCACCTGCCAGCCATGGCGGAACCACCTCTCAGACGTACCAGAACCACCTGCCGGAGAAGCTGGAAACACGTCCTGGACAGTCTGGAACCACCTGCCGGCCAAGCCTGAACCACCTGCCAAGCACAACGGAACAACCTGCCAGACACGCCAAAATCACCTGCGTGTTATGCCAGAACCACTTGGAGGACTCTCTGGGATGACCTGCCGGGCATGCCGGAACCACCTCTCAGACGTGCCAGAACCATGTGGCGGACAGTCCGGAATCACCTGTTGGGCATGCGCAACCACCTCTGAGACGTACCAGAACCACATGCCGTGCCGGCTGGAACCACCTACCGGACAGACCGGAATCACCTTTCGGGCATGCCGGAACCACCTGTCAGATGTGCCAGAAACACGTGCCGGAGACGCCGGAAGCACCTGCCAAGCACGTTGGAACCACCTGCTCAACTCGCCTGAACCACCTGCCGGACATGCCAAAATCACCTGCCGACTATGCCAGAACCACTTGGCGAACACTCCGGAATCACTTGCCGGGCATGCAGGAACCACCTCTCAGACATGCCAGAACCCCGTGCCAATGACCCCGGAAGCACCAGCCGAGCACGCCGGAACCACCTGCTCGACTCGCCAGAACCACCTGCCGATCACGCAAAAATCACCTGCCGGCTACGCCACAAACAGTTGGTGAACACTTTGGAATCACCTGCCAGGCTTGCTGGAACCACCTGCCGGTCATGCCAAAATCACCTGCCAACTACGCCAGAACCGCTTGGCGGACACTGCGGAAACACCTGTCGGGCCGGCTGGAACCACATCTCAGACGTGCCAGAAACGTGTTCATGAGATGCTGGAACCACACCCCGAACAGACGGATACCACCTGCCAGAACCGCCTGAACCACCTGCCGAGCACGCCGGAACCACCTGCTCGACTCACCGGTACCACCTCCCTGACACGCCAAAATCACCTGCTGGGTATGCCAGAACCACGGGGCGGACACTCCGGAATCATCTGCCGGACATGCCGGAACCAGCTCTCAGACACACCAGAACCAAGTGCCGGAGACGCCGGAAGCACGTGCCGAGCATGCCGGAGCCACCTGCTCGACTCGCCAGAAACACCTGCCGCACACGCCAAAATCACCTGCCGGGTATGCCAGAACCACCTGGCGGTCACTACGGAATCACCTGCCGCGCATGCCGGAACCACCTCTCAGACATGCCGGAAGCACGTGCCAGACACCCCGGAAACACCTACCGGACAGACCGGAACCACCTGCCAAGAACGCTGGAGCCACCTGTTCGATTCGCTGGAGCCTCCTGCCAGACAGGCCAATATCAACTGCTGGCTATGCCAGAACCACCTGGGGGACAGTCCGGGATCACCTGCCAGCCATGGCAGAACCACCTCTCAGACGTACCAGAACCACCTGCCGGAGAAGCTGGAAACACGTCCTGGACAGACTGGAACCACGTGACGGCCATGCCTGAACCACCTGCCGAGCACGGCGGAACCACCTGCCGGACGCGCCAAAATCACCTGCGGGCTACGCCAGAACCACTTGGACGACTCTCCGAAATGACCTGCAGGGCAGGTTGGAACCACCTCTCAGACGTGCCAGAAGCACGTGGCGGACAGTCCGGAATCACCTGTTGGGCATACGCAACCACCTCTGACACGTACCAGAACCACGTGCCGTGCACGCCGGAACCACCTACCGGACAGACCGGAATCACCTTTTGGGCATGCCGGAACCACCAGTCAGATGTGCCAGAAACACGTGCCGGAGACGCCGGAAGCACCTGCCGAGCACGTCGCAACCACCTGCTCAACTCGCCTGAACCACCTGCCGGACACGCCAAAATCACCTGCCCGCTACACCAGCACCACTTCGGGGACAAGCCGGAATTACGTGAGGGGCATGCCGGCACAGCCTCTCAGACTGAACCTCGTGCCGGACACCACAGAACCACCTGCCGGACAGACCGGAACCACCTGCCGGACACGCCGGAACCACCGGCTCGACCCGCCGGAACGACTGCTGGACATGCAAAATCACCTGCCGGCTACGCCGGAAACACTTGGCGAACACTCCGGAATCACCTGCTGGGCATGCCGGAACCACCTCTCAGATATGCCAGAACCACGTGCCAATGACCCCGGAAGCACCTGCCGAGCACGCCGGAACGACCTGCTCGACTCGCCAGAACCACCTGCCGGACACGCAGAAATCACCTGCCGGCTACGCCACAACCAGTTGGGGAACACTTCGGAATCACCTGCCGGGCTTGCTGGAACCACCTGCCGGTCATGCCAAAATCACCTGCCAACTACGCCAGTACCACTTGGCGGACACTGTGGAAACACCTGTCGGGCCGGCCGGAACCACATCTCAGACGTGCCAGAACCATGTGCATGAGATGCTGGAACCACACCCCGAACAGACGGAAAACACCTGCCAGACCCGTCTGAACAACCTGCCGAGCACCCCGGAGCCACCTACTCGACTCGCCGGAACCACCAACTGACATGGCCAAATCACCAGCCGGGTATGCCAGAACCACTTGGCGGACACTCCGGAATCATCTGCCGGACATGCCGGAACCAGCTCTCAGACACAGCAGAACCACGTGCCGGAGACGCCGGAAGCACCTGCCGAGCATGCCGGAGCCACCTGCTCGACTCGCCAAAACACCTGCCGGACACGCCAAAATCACCTGCCGGGTACGCCAGAACCACCTGGCGGACACTCCGAAATCACCTGTCGCGCATGCCGGAACCACCTCTCGGATGTGCCGGAAGCACGTGCCGGACACGCCGGAATCACCTAGCGGACAGACCGGAACCACCTGCCGAGCACGCCGGAGCCACCTGTTCGACTCGCTGGAACCACCTGCCGGACAGGCCAATATCAACTGCTGGCTATGCCAGAACCACCTGGGGGACGGTCCGGAATCACCTGCCAGCCATGGCGGAACCACCTCTCAGACGTACCAGAACCACCTGCCGGAGAAGCTGGAAACACGTCCTGGACAGTCTGGAACCACCTGCCGGCCAAGCCTGAACCACCTGCCAAGCACAACGGAACAACCTGCCAGACACGCCAAAATCACCTGCGTGTTATGCCAGAACCACTTGGAGGACTCTCTGGGATGACCTGCCGGGCATGCCGGAACCACCTCTCAGACGTGCCAGAACCATGTGGCGGACAGTCCGGAATCACCTGTTGGGCATGCGCAACCACCTCTGAGACGTACCAGAACCACATGCCGTGCAGGCTGGAACCACCTACCGGACAGACCGGAATCACCTTTCGATCATGCCGGAACCACCTGTCAGATGTGCCAGAAACACGTGCCGGAGACGCCGGAAGCACCTGACAAGCACGTTGGAACCACCTGCTCAACTCGCCTGAACCACCTGCCGGACATGCCAAAATCACCTGCCGACTATGCCAGAACCACTTGGCGAACACTCCGGAATCACTTGCCGGGCATGCAGGAACCACCTCTCAGACATGCCAGAACCCCGTGCCAATGACCCCGGAAGCACCAGCCGAGCACGCCGGAACCACCTGCTCGACTCGTCAGAACCACCTGCCGATCACGCAAAAATCACCTGCCGGCTACGCCACAACCAGTTGTTGAACACTTTGGAATCACCTGCCAGGCTTGCTGGAACCACCTGCCGGTCATGCCAAAATCACCTGCCAACTACGCCAGAACCGCTTGGCGGACACTGCGGAAACACCTGTCGGGCCGGCTGGAACCACATCTCAGACGTGCCAGAAACGTGTTCATGAGATGCTGGAACCACACCCCGAACAGACGGATACCACCTGCCAGAACCGCCTGAACCACCTGCCGAGCACGCCGGAACCACCTGCTCGACTCACCGGTACCACCTCCCTGACACGCCAAAATCACCTGCTGGGTATGCCAGAACCACTTGGCGGACACTCCGGAATCATCTGCCGGACATGCCGGAACCAGCTCTCAGACACACCAGAACCAAGTGCCGGAGACGCCGGAAGCACCTGCCGAGCATGCCGGAGCCACCTGCTCGACTCGCCAGAAACACCTGCCGGACACGCCAAAATCACCTGCCGGGTATGCCAGAACCACCTGGCGGTCACTACGGAATCACCTGCCGCGCATGCCGGAACCACCTCTCAGACATGCCGGAAGCACGTGCCAGACACGCCGGAAACACCTACCGGACAGACCGGAAACACCTGCTAAGAACGCTGGAGCCACCTGTTCGATTCGCTGGAACCTCCTGCCGGACAGGCCAATATCAACTGCTGGCTATGCCAGAACCACCTGGGGGACAGTCCGGGATCACCTGCCAGCCATGGCCGAACCACCTCTCAGACGTACCAGAACCACCTGCCGGAGAAGCTGGAAACACGTCCTGGACAGACTGGAACCACATGACGGCCATGCCTGAACCACCTGCCGAGCACGGCGGAACCACCTGCCGGACGCGCCAAAATCACCTCCGGGCTACGCCAGAACCACTTGGACGACTCTCCGAAATGACCTGCCGGGCAGGTTGGAACCACCTCTCAGACGTGCCAGAAGCACGTGGCGGACAGTCCGGAATCACCTGTTGGGCATACGCAACCACCTCTGACACGTACCAGAACCACGTGCCGTGCACGCCGGAACCACCTACCGGACAGACCGGAATCAACTTTTGGGCATGCCGGAACCCCCAGTCAGATGTGCCAGAAACACGTGCCGGAGACGCCGGAAGCACCTGCCGAGCACGTCGCAACCACCTGCTCAACTCGCCTGAAGCACCTGCCGGACACGCAGAAATCACCTGCCGGCTACGCCACAACCAGTTGGGGAACACTTCGGGATCACCTGCCGGGCTTGCTGGAACCACCTGCCGGTCATGCCAAAATCACCTGCCAACTACGCCAGTACCACTTGGCGGACACTGTGGAAACACCTGTCGGGCCGGGCGGAACCACATCTCAGACGTGCCAGAACCATGTGCATGAGATGCTGGAACCACACCCCGAACCGACGGAAAACACCTGCCAGACCCGTCTGAACAACCTGCCGAGCACCTACCTGACATGCCCAAATCACCAGCCGGGTATGCCAGAACCACTTGGCGGACACTCCGGAATCATTTGCCGGACATGCCGGAACCAGCTCTCAGACACACCAGAACCACGTGCCGTAGACGCCGGAAGCACCTGCCGAGCATGCCGGAGCCACCTGCTCGACTCGCCAGAAACACCAGCCGATCATTCAAAAATCACCTGCCGGCTACGCCACAACCATTTGGTGAACACTTTGGAATCACCTGCCAGGCTTGCTGGAACCACCTGCCGGTCATGCCAAAATCACCTGCCAACTACGCCAGAACCGCTTGGCGGACACTGCGGAAACACCTGTCGGGCCGGCTGGAACCACATCTCAGACGTGCCAGAAACGTGTTCATGAGATGCTGGAACCACACCCCGAACAGACGGATACCACCTGCCAGAACCGCCTGAACCACCTGCCGAGCACGCCGGAACCACCTGCTCGACTCACCGGTACCACCTCCCTGACACGCCAAAATCACCTGCTGGGTAGGCCAGAACCACTTGGCGGACACTCCGGAATCATCTGCCGGACATGCCGGAACCAGCTCTCAGACACACCAGAACCAAGTGCTGGAGACGCCGGAAGCACCTGCCGAGCATGCCGGAGCCACCTGCTCGACTCGCCAGAAACACCTGTCGGACACGCCAAAATCACCTGCCGGGTATTCCAGAACCACCTGGCGGACACTACGGAATCACCTGCCACGCATGCCGGAAGCACGTGCCAGACACGCCGGAAACACCTACTGGACAGACCGGAACCACCTGCCAAGAACGCCGGAGCCACCTGTTGGACTCGCTGGAACCACCTGCCGGACAGGCCAATATCAACTGCTGGCTATGCCAGAACCACCGTGGGGACAGTCCGGGATCACCTGCCAGCCATGGCGGAACCACCTCTCAGACGTACCAGAACCACCTGCCGGAGAAGCTGGAAACACGTCCTGGACAGACTGGAACCACGTGACGGCCATGCCTGAACCACCTGCCGAGCACGGCGGAACCACCTGCCGGACGCGCCAAAATCACCTGCGGGCTACGGGAGAACCACTTGGACGACTCTCCGAAATGACCTGCCGGGCAGGTTGGAACCACCTCTCAGACGTGCCAGAAGCACGTGGCGGACAGTCCAGAATCACCTGTTGGGCATACGCAACCACCTCTGACACGTACCAGAACCACGTGCCGTGCACGCCGGAACCACCTACCGGACAGACCGGAATCAACTTTTGGGCATGCCGGAACCACCAGTCAGATGTGCCAGAAACACGTGCCGGAGACGCCGGAAGCACCTGCCGAGCACGTCGCAACCACCTGCTCAACTCGCCTGAACCACCTGCCGGACACGCCAAAATCACCTGCCCGCTACACTAGCACCACTTCGGGGACAAGCCGGAATCACGTGAGGGGCATGCCGGCACAGCCTCTCAGACTGAACCTCGTGCCGGACACCACAGAACCACCTGCCGGACAGACCGGAACCACCTGCCGGACACGCCGGAACCACCGGCTCGACCCGCCGGAACTACTGCTGGACAGGCAAAATCACCTGCCGGCTACGCCGGAAACACTTGGCGAACACTCCGGAATCACCTGCTGGGCATGCCGGAACCACCTCTCAGATATGCCAGAACCACGTGCCAATGACCCCGGAAGCACCTGCCGAGCACGCCGGAACCACCTGCTCGACTCGCCAGAACCACCTGCCGGACACGCAGAAATCACCTGCCGGCTACGCCACAACCAGTTGGGGAACACTTCGGAATCACCTGCCGGGCTTGCTGGAACCACCTGCCGGTCATGCCAAAATCACCTGCCAACTACGCCAGTACCACTTGGCGGACACTGTGGAAACACCTGTCGGGCCTGCCGGAACCACATCTCAGACGTGCCAGAACCATGTGCATGAGATGCTGGAACCACACCCCGAACAGACGGAAAACACCTGCCAGACCCGTCTGAACAACCTGCCGAGCACGCCGGAGCCACCTACTCGACTCGCCGGAACCACCTACCTGACATGCCCAAATCACCAGCCGGGTATGCCAGAACCACTTGGCGGACACTCCGGAATCATCTGCTGGACATGCCGGAACCAGCTCTCAGACACAGCAGAACCACGTGCCGGAGACGCCGGAAGCACCTGCCGAGCATGGCTGAGCCACTTGCTCGACTCGCCAGAAACACCTGCCGGACACGCCAAAATCACCTGCCGGGTACGCCAGAACCACCTGGCGGACACTCCGAAATCACCTGTCGCGCATGCCGGAACCACCTCTCGGATGTGCCGGAAGCACGTGCCGGACACGCCGGAATCACCTACCGGACAGACCGGAACCACCTGCCGAGCACGCCGGAGCCACCTGTTCGACTCGCTGGAACCACCTGCCGGACAGGCCAATATCAACTGCTGGCTATGCCAGAACCACCTGGGGGACGGTCCGGAATCACCTGCCAGCCATGGCGAAACCACCTCTCAGACGTACCAGAACCACCTGCCGGAGAAGCTGGAAACACGTCCTGGACAGTCTGGAACCACCTGCCGGCCAAGCCTGAACCACCTGCCAAGCACAACGGAACAACCTGCCAGACATGCCAAAATCACCTGCGTGTTATGCCAGAACCACTTGGAGGACTCTCTGGGATGACCTGCCGGGCATGCCGGAACCACCTCTCAGACGTGCCAGAACCATGTGGCGGACAGTCCGGAATCACCTGTTGGGCATGCGCAACCACCTCTGAGACGTACCAGAACCACATGCCGTGCAGGCTGGAACCACCTACCGGACAGACCGGAATCACCTTTCGATCATGCCGGAACCACCTGTCAGATGTGCCAGAAACACGTGCCGTAGACGCCGGAAGCACCTGCCAAGCACGTTGGAACCACCTGCTCAACTCGCCTGAACCACCTGCCGGACATGCCAAAATCACCTGCCGACTATGCCAGAACCACTTGGCGAACACTCCGGAATCACTTGCCGGGCATGCAGGAACCACCTCTCAGAAATGCCAGAACCCCGTGCCAATGACCCCGGAAGCACCAGCCGAGCACGCCGGAACCACCTGCTCGACTCGTCAGAACCACCTGCAGATCACGCAAAAATCACCTGCCGGCTACGCCACAACCAGTTGGTGAACACTTTGGAATCACCTGCCAGGCTTGCTGGAACCACCTGCCGGTCATGCCAAAATCACCTGCCAACTACGCCAGAACCGCTTGGCGGACACTGCGGAAACACCTGTCGGGCCGGCTGGAACCACATCTCAGACGTGCCAGAAACGTGTTCATGAGATGCTGGAACCACACCCCGAACAGACGGATACCACCTGCCAGAACCGCCTGAACCACCTGCCGAGCACGCCGGAGCCACCTGCTCGACTCGCCAGAAACACCTGCCGGACACGCCAAAATCACCTGCCGGGTATGCCAGAACCACCTGGCAGTCACTACGGAATCACCTGCCGCGCATGCCGGAACCACCTCTCAGACATGCCGGAAGCACGTGCCAGACACGCCGGAAACACCTACCGGACAGACCGGAACCACCTGCCAAGAACGCTGGAGCCACCTGTTCGATTCGCTGGAACCTCCTGCCGGACAGGCCAATATCAACTGCTGGCTATGCCAGAACCACCTGGGGGACAGTCCGGGATCACCTGCCAGCCATGGCGGAACCACCTCTCAGACGTACCAGAACCACCTGCCGGAGAAGCTGGAAACACGTCCTGGACAGACTGGAACCACGTGACGGCCATGCCTGAACCACCTGCCGAGCACGTCGGAACCACCTGCCGGACGCGCCAAAATCACCTGCGGGCTACGCCAGAACCACTTGGACGACTCTCCGAAATGACCTGCAGGGCAGGTTGGAACCACCTCTCAGAAGTGCCAGAAGCACGTGGCGGACAGTCCGGAATCACCTGTTGCGCATACGCAACCACCTCTGACACGTACCAGAACCACGTGCCGTGCACGCCGGAACCACCTACCGGACAGACCGGAATCAACTTTTGGGCATGCCGGAACCCCCAGTCAGATGTGCCAGAAACACGTGCCGGAGACGCCGGAAGCACCTGCCGAGCACGTCGCAACCACCTGCTCAACTCGCCTGAACCACCTGCCGGACACGCCATAATCACCTGCCCGCTACACCAGCACCACTTCGGGGACAAGCTGGAATCACGTGAGGGGCATGCCGGCACAGCCTCTCAGACTGAACCTCGTGCCGGACACCACAGAACCACCTGCCGGACAGACCGGAACCACCTGCCGGACACGCCGGAACCACCGGCTCGACCCGCCGGAACGACTGCTGGACATGCAAAATCACCTGCCGGCTACGCCGGAAACACTTGGCGAACACTCCGGAAGCAGCTGCTGGGCATGCCGGAACCACCTCTCAGATATGCCAGAACCACGTGCCAATGACCCCTGAAGCACCTGCCGAGCACGCCGGAACCACCTGCTCGACTCGCCAGAACCCCCTGCCGGACACGCAGAAATCACCTGCCGGCTACGCCACAACCAGTTGGGGAACACTTCGGGATCACCTGCCGGGCTTGCTGGAACCACCTGCCGGTCATGCCAAAATCACCTGCCAACTACGCCAGTACCACTTGGCGGACACTGTGGAAACACCTGTCGGGCCTGCCGGAACCACATCTTAGACTTGCCAGAACCATGTGCATGATATGCTGGAACCACACCCCGAACAGACGGAAAACACCTGCCAGACCGTCTGAACAACCTGCCGAGCACCTACCTGACATGCCCAAATCACCAGCCGGGTATGCCAGAACCACTTGGCGGACACTCCGGAATCATCTGCCGGACATGCCGGAACCAGCTCTCAGACACACCAGAACCACGTGCCGGAGACGCCGTAAGCACCTGCCGAGCATGCCGGAGCCACCTGCTCGACTCGCCAGAAACACCAGCCGATCATTCAAAAATCACCTGCTGGCTACGCCACAACCATTTGGTGAACACTTTGGAATCACCTGCCAGGCTTGCTGGAACCACCTGCCGGTCATGCCAAAATCACCTGCCAACTACACCAGAACCGCTTGGCGGACACTGCGGAAACACCTGTCGGGCCGGCTGGAACCACATCTCAGACGTGCCAGAAACGTGTTCATGAGATGCTGGAACCACACCCCGAACAGACGGATACCACCTGCCAGAACCGCCTGAACCACCTGCGGAGCACGCCGGAACCACCTGCTCGACTCACCGGTACCACCTCCCTGACACGCCAAAATCACCTGCTGGGTATGCCAGAACCACGGGGCGGACACTCCGGAATCATCTGCCGGACATGCCGGAACCAGCTCTCAGACACACCAGAACCAAGTGCCGGAGACGCCGGAAGCACCTGCCGAGCATGCCGGAGCCACCTGCTCGACTCGCCAGAAACACCTGCCGGACACGCCAAAATCAACTGCCGGGTATGCCAGAACCACCTGGCGGACACTACGGAATCACCTGCCGCGCATGCCGGAACCACCTCTCAGACGTGCCGGAAGCACGTGCCAGACACGCCGGAAACACCTACCGGACAGACCGGAACCACCTGCCAAGAACGCCGGAGCCACCTGTTCGACTCGCTGGAACCACCTGCCGGACAGGCCAATATCAACTGCTGGCTATGCCAGAACCACCGTGGGGACAGTCCGGGATCACCTGCCAGCCATGGCGGAACCACCTCTCAGACGTACCAGAACCACCTGCCGGAGAAGCTGGAAACACGTCCTGGACAGTCTGGAACCACCTGCCGGCCAAGCCTGAACCACCTGCCAAGCACAACGGAACAACCTGCCAGACACGCCAAAATCACCTGCGTGTTATGCCAGAACCACTTGGAGGACTCTCTGGGATGACCTGCCGGGCATGCCGGAACCACCTCTCAGACGTGCCAGAACCATGTGGCGGACAGTCCGGAATCACCCGTTGGGCATGCGCAACCACCTCTGAGACGTACCAGAACCACATGCCGTGCAGGCTGGAACCACCTACCGGACAGACCGGAATCACCTTTCGGGCATGCCGGAACCACCTGTCAGATGTGCCAGAAACACGTGCCGGAGACGCCGGAAGCACCTGCCGAGCATGCCGGAGCCACCTGGTCGACTCGCCAGAAACACCTGCCGGACACGCCAAAATCACATGCCGGGTATGCCAGAACCACCTGGCGGACACTACGGAATCACCTGCCGCGCATGCCGGAACCACCTCTCAGACGTGCCGGAAGCACGTGCCAGACACGCCGGAAACACCTACCGGACAGACCGGAACCACCTGCCATGAACGCCGGAGCCACCTGTTCGACTCGCTGGAACCACCTGCCGGACAGGCCAATATCAACTGCTGGCTATGCCAGAACCACCTGGGGGACAGTCCGGGATCACCTGCCAGCCATGGCGGAACCACCTCTCAGACGTACCAGAACCACCTGCCGGAGAAGCTGGAAACACGTCCTGGACAGACTGGAACCACGTGACGGCCATGCCTGAACCACCGGCCGAGCACGGCGGAACCACCTGCCGGACACGCCAAAATCACCTGCGGGCTACGCCAGAACCACTTGGACGACTCTCCGAAATGACCTGCCGGGCATGTTGGAACCACATCTCAGACGTGCCAGAAGCACGTGGCGGACAGTCCGGAATCACCTGTTGGGCATACGCAACCACCTCTGACACGTACCAGAACCACGTGCCGTGCACGCCGGAACCACCTACCGGACAGACCGGAATCACCTTTTGGGCATGCCGGAACCACCAGTCAGATGTGCCAGAAACACATGCCGGAGACGCCGGAAGCACCTGTCGAGCACGTCGCAACCACCTGCTCAACTCGCCTGAACCACCTGCCGGACACGCCAAAATCACCTGCCCACTACACCAGCACCACTTCTGGGACAAGGCGGAATCACGTGAGGGGCATGCCGGCACAGCCTCTCAGACTGAACCTCGTGCCGGACACCACAGAACCACCTGCCGGACAGACCGGAACCACCTGCTGGACACGCCAGAACCACCGGCTCGACCCGCGGGAACGACCGCTGGACATGCAAACTCACCTGCCGGCTACGCCGGAAACACTTGGCGAACACTCAGGAATCACCTGCCGGGCATGCCGGAACCACCTCTCAGATATGCCAGAACCACGTGCCAATGACCCCGGAAGCACCTGCCGAGCACGCCGGAACGACCTGCTCGACTCGCCAGAACCACCTGCCGGACACGCAGAAATCACCTGCCGGCTACGCCACAACCAGTTGGGGAACACTTCGGAATCACCTGCCGGGCTTGCTGGAACCACCTGCCGGTCATGCCAAAATCACCTGCCAACTACGCCAGTACCACTTGGCGGACACTGTGGAAACACCTGTCGGGCCGGCCGGAACCACATCTCAGACGTGCCAGAACCATGTGCATGAGATGCTGGAACCACACCCCGAACAGACGGAAAACACCTGCCAGACCCGTCTGAACAACCTGCCGAGCACGCCGGAGCCACCTGCTCGACTCGCCGGAACCACCTACCTGACATGCCAAAATCACCGGCCGGGCATGCCAGAACCACTTGGGGGACACTCCGGAATCATCTGCCGGACATGCCGGAACCAGATCTCAGACACACCAGAACCACGTGCCGGAGACGCCGGAAGCACCTGCCGAGCATGCCGGAGCCACCTGCTCGTCTCGACAGAAACACCTGTTGGACACCCCAAAATCACCTGCCGGGTACGCCAGAACCACCTGGAGGACACTCCGAAATCACCTGTCGTGCATGAAAAACCACCTCTAAGACGTGCCGGAAGCACGTGCCGGACACGCCGGAATCACCTACCGGACAGACCGGAACCACCTGCCGAGCACGCTGGAGCCACCTGTTCGACTCGCTGGAACCACCTGCCGGAGAGGCCAATATCAACTGCTGGCTATGCCAGAACCACCTGGGGGACGGTCCGGAATCACCTGCCAGCCATGGCGGAACCACCTCTCAGACGTACCAGAACCACCTGCCGGAGAAGCTGGAAACACGTCCTGGACAGTCTGGAACCACCTGCCGGCCAAGCCTGAACCACCTGCCAAGCACAACGGATCAACCTGCCAGACACGCCAAAATCACCTGCGTGTTATGCCAGAACCACTTGGAGGACTCTCTGGGATGACCTGCCGGGCATGCCGGAACCACCTCTCAGACGTGCCAGAACCATGTGACGGACAGTCCGGAATAACCTGTTGGGCATGCGCAACCACCTCTGAGACGTACCAGAACCACATGCCGTGCAGGCTGGAACCACCTACCGGACAGACCGGAATCACCTTTTGGGCATGCCGGAACCACCAGTCAGATGTGCCAGAAACACGTGCCGGAGACGCCGGAAGCACCTGCCGAGCACGTCGCAACCACCTGCTCAACTCGCCTGAACCACCTGCCGGACACGCCAAAATCACCTGCCCGCTACACCAGCACCACTTCGGGGACAAGCCGGAATCACGTGAGGGGCATGCCGGCACAGCCTCTCAGACTGAACCTCGTGCCGGACACCGCAGAACCACCTGCCGGACAGTCGGAACCACCTGCCGGACACGCCGGAACCACCGGCTCGACCCGCCGGAACGACTGCTGGACATGCAAAATCACCTGCCGGCTACGCCGGAAACACTTGGCGAACACTCCGGAATCACCTGCTGGGCATGCCGGAACCACCTCTCAGATATGCCAGAACCACGTGCCAATGACCCCGGAAGCCCCTGCCGAGCACGCCGGAACCACCTGCTCGACTCGCCAGAACCACCTGCCGGACACGCAGAAATCACCTGCCGGGTACGCCACAACCAGTTGGGGAACACTTCGGAATCACCTGCCGGGCTTGCTGGAACCACCTGCCGGTCATGCCAAAATCACCTGCCAACTACGCCAGTACCACTGGAGGACACTGTGGAAACACCTGTCGGGCCGGCCGGAACCACATCTCAGACGTGCCAGAACCATGTGCATGAGATGCTGGAACCACACCCCGAACAGACGGAAAACACCTGCCAGACCCGTCTGAACAACCTGCCGAGCACCCCGGAGCCACCTACTCGACTCGCCGGAACCACCAACTGACATGCCCAAATCACCAGCCGGGTATGCCAGAACCACTTGGCGGACACTCCGGAATCATCTGCCGGACATGCCGGAACCAGCTCTCAGACACAGCAGAACCACGTGCCGGAGACGCCGGAAGCACCTGCCGAGCTTGGCTGAGCCACTTGCTCGACTCGCCAAAACACCTGCCGGACACGCCAAAATCACCTGCCGGGTACGCCAGAACCACCTGGCGGACACTCCGAAATCACCCGTCGCGCATGCCGGAACCACCTCTCGGATGTGCCGGAAGCACGTGCCGGACACGCCGGAATCACCTAGCGGACAGACCGGAACCACCTGCCGAGCACGCCGGAGCCACCTGTTCGACTCGCTGGAACCACCTGCCGGACAGGCCAATATCAACTGCTGGCTATGCCAGAACCACCTGGGGGACGGTCCGGAATCACCTGCCAGCCATGGCGGAACCACCTCTCAGACGTACCAGAACCACCTGCCGGAGAAGCTGGAAACACGTCCTGGACAGTCTGGAACCACCTGCCGGCCAAGCCTGAACCACCTGCCAAGCACAACGGATCAACCTGCCAGACACGCCAAAATCACCTGCGTGTTATGCCAGAACCACCTGGAGGACTCTCTGGGATGACCTGCCGGGCATGCCGGAACCACCTCTCAGACGTGCCAGAACCATGTGGCGGACAGTCCGGAATCACCTGTTGGGCATGCGCAACCACCTCTGAGACGTACCAGAACCACATGCCGTGCAGGCTGGAACCACCTACCGGACAGACCGGAATCACCTTTCGATCATGCCGGAACCACCTGTCAGATGTGCCAGAAACACGTGCCGTAGACGCCGGAAGCACCTGCCAAGCACGTTGGAACCACCTGCTCAACTCGCCTGAACCACCTGCCGGACATGCCAAAATCACCTGCCGACTATGCCAGAACCACTTGGCGAACACTCCGGAATCACTTGCCGGGCATGCAGGAACCACCTCTCAGATATGCCAGAACCCCGTGCCAATGACCCCGGAAGCACCAGCCGAGCACGCCGGAACCACCTGCTCGACTCGTCAGAACCACCTGCCGATCACGCAAAAATCACCTGCCGGCTACGCCACAACCAGTTGGTGAACACTTTGGAATCACCTGCCAGGCTTGCTGGAACCACCTGCCGGTCATGCCAAAATCACCTGCCAACTACGCCAGAACCGCTTGGCGGACACTGCGGAAACACCTGTCGGGCCGGCTGGAACCACATCTCAGACGTGCCAGAAACGTGTTCATGAGATGCTGGAACCACACCCCGAACAGACGGATACCACCTGCCAGAACCGCCTGAACCACCTGCCGAGCACGCCGGAGCCACCTGCTCGACTCGCCAGAAACACCTGCCGGACACGCCAAAATCACCTGCCGGGTATGCCAGAACCACCTGGCAGTCACTACGGAATCACCTGCCGCGCATGCCGGAACCACCTCTCAGACATGCCGGAAGCACGTGCCAGACACGCCGGAAACACCTACCGGACAGACCGGAACCACCTGCCAAGAACGCTGCAGCCACCTGTTCGATTCGCTGGAACCTCCTGCCGGACAGGCCAATATCAACTGCTGGCTATGCCAGAACCACCTGGGGGACAGTCCGGGATCACCTGCCAGCCATGGCGGAACCACCTCTCAGACGTGCCAGAACCATGTGGCGGACAGTCCGGAATCACCTGTTGGGCATGCGCAACCACCTCTGAGACGTACCAGAACCACATGCCGTGCAGGCTGGAACCACCTACCGGTCTGACCGGAATCACATTTCGGGCATGCCGGAACCACCTGTCAGATGTGCCAGAAACACGTGCCGGAGACGCCGGAAGCACCTGCCAAGCACGTTGGAACCACCTGCTCAACTCGCCTGAACCACCTGCCGGACATGCCAAAATCACCTGCCGACTATGCCAGAACCACTTGGCGAACACTCCGGAATCACTTGCCGGGCATGCAGGAACCACCTCTCAGACATGCCAGAACCCCGTGCCAATGACCCCGGAAGCACCAGCCGAGCACGCCGGAACCACCTGCTCGACTCGCCAGAACCACCTGCCGATCACGCAAAAATCACCTGCCGGCTACGCCACAACCAGTTGTTGAACACTTTGGAATCACCTGCCAGGCTTGCTGGAACCACCTGCCAGTCATGCCAAAATCACCTGCCAACTACGCCAGAACCGCTTGGCGGACACTTCGGAAACACCTGTCGGGCCGGCTGGAACCACATCTCAGACGTGCCAGAAACGTGTTCATGAGCTGCTGGAACCACACCCCGAACAGACGGATACCACCTGCCAGAACCGCCTGAACCACCTGCCGAGCACGCCGGAACCACCTGCTCGACTCACCGGTACCACCTCCCTGACACGCCAAAATCACCTGCTGGGTATGCCAGAACCATTGGCGGACACTCCGGAATCATCTGCCGGACATGCTGGAACCAGCTCTCAACCCACCAGAACCAAGTGCGGGAGACGCCGGAAGCACCTGCCGAGCATGCCGGAGCCACCTGCTCGACTCGCCAGAAACACCTGCCGGACACGCCAAAATCACCTGCCGGGTATGCCAGAACCACCTGGCGGACACTCCGGAATCACCTGCCGCGCATGCCGGAACCACCTCTCAGACACACCGGAAGCACGTGCCAGACACGCCGGAAACACCTACCGTAAAGACCGGAACCACCTGCCAAGAACGCCGGAGCCACCTGTTCGACTCGCTGGAACCACCTGCCGGACAGGCCAATATCAACTGCTGGCTATGCCAGAACCACCTGGGGGACAGTCCGGGATCAACTGCCAGCCATGGCGGAACCACCTCTCAGATGTACCAGAACCACCTGCTGGAGAAGCTGGAAACACGTCCTGGACAGACTGGAACCACGTGACGGCCATGCCTGAACCACCTGCCGAGCACGGCGGAAGCACCTGCCGGACACGCCAAAATCACCTGCGGGCTACGCCAGAACCACTTGGACGCCTCTCCGAAATGAACTGCCGGGCATGTTGGAACCACCTCTCAGACGTGCCAGAAGCACGTGGCGGACAGTCCGGAATCACCTGTTGGGCATACGCAACCACCTCTGACACGTACCACAACCACGTGCCGTGCACGCCGGAACCACCTACCGGACAGACCGGAATCAACTTTTGGGCATGCCGGAACCACCAGTCAGATGTGCCAGAAACACGTGCCGGAGACGCCGGAAGCACCTGCCGAGCACGTCGCAACCACCTGCTCAACTCGCCTGAACCACCTGCCGGACACGCCAAAATCACCTGCCCGCTACACCAGCACCACTTCGGGGACAAGCCGGAATCACGTGAGGGGCATGCCGGCACAGCCTCTCAGACTGAACCTCGTGCCGGACACCACAGTACCACCTGCCGGACACGCCGGAACCACCGGCTCGACCCGCCGGAACGACCGCTGGACATGCAAAATCACCTGCCGGCTACGCCGGAAACACTTGACGAACACTCCGGAATCACCTGCCGGGCATGCCGGAACCACCTCTCAGATATGCCAGAACCACGTGCCAATGACCCCGGAAGCACATGCCGAGCACGCCGGAAACACCTGCTCGACTCGCCAGAACCACCTGCCGGACATGCCAAAATCACCTGCCGGCTACGCCACAACCAGTTGGGGAACACTTCGGAATCACCTGCCGGGCTTGCTGGAACCACCTGCCGGTCATGCCAAAATCACCTGCCAACTACGCCCGTACCACTTGGAGGACACTGTGGAAACACCTGTCGGGCCGGCCGGAACCACATCTCAGACGTGCCAGAACCATGTGCATGAGATGCTGGAACTACACCCCGAACAGACGGAAAACACCTGCCAGACCCGTCTGAACAACCTGCCGAGCACGCCGGAGCCACCTACTCGACTCGCCGGAACCACCTACCTGACGTGCCCAAATCACCAGCCGGGTATGCCAGAACCACTTGGCGGACACTCCGGAATCATCTGCCGGACATGCCGGAACCAGCTCTCAGACACAACAGAACCACGTGCCGGACACGCCGGAATCACCTACCGGACAGACCGGAACCACCTGCCGAGCACGCCGGAGCCACCTGTTCGACTCGCTGGAACCACCTGCCGGACAGGCCAATATCAACTGCTGGCTATGCCAGAACCACCTAGGGGATGGTCCGGAATCACCTGCCAGCCATGGCGGAACCACCTCTCAGACGTACCAGAACCACCTGCCGGAGAAGCTGGAAACACGTCCTGGACAGTCTGGAACCACCTGCCGGCCAAGCCTGAACCACCTGCCAAGCACAACGGAACAACCTGCCAGACACGCCAAAATCACCTGCGTGTTATGCCAGAACCACTTGGAGGACTCTCTGGGATGACCTGCCGGGCATGCCGGAACCACCTCTCAGACGTGCCAGAACCATGTGGCGGACAGTCCGGAATCACCTGTTGGGCATGCGCAACCACCTCTGAGACGTACCAGAACCACATGCCGTGCAGGCTGGAACCACCTACCGGACAGACCGGAATCACCTTTCGGGCATGCCGGAACCACCTGTCAGATGTGCCAGAAACACGTGCCGGAGACGCCGGAAGCACCTGCCGAGCATGCCGGAGCCACCTGCTCGACTCGCCAGAAACACCTGCCGGACACGCCAAAATCACCTGCCGGGTATGCCAGAACCAGTTGGGGAACACTTCGGAATCACCTGCCGGGCTTGCTCGAACCACCTGCCGGTCATGCCAAAATCACCTGCCAACTACGCCAGTACCACTTGGCGGACACTGTGGAAACACCTGTCGGGCCGGCCGGAACCACATCTCAGACGTGCCAGAACCATGTGCATGAGATGCTGGAACCACACCCCGAACCGACGGAAAACACCTGCCAGACCCGTCTGAACAACCTGCCGAGCACCTAACTGACATGCCCAAATCACCAGCCGGGTATGCCAGAACCACTTGGCGGACACTCCGGAATCATCTGCCGGACATGCCGGAACCAGCTCTCAGACACACCAGAACCACGTGCCGGAGACGCCGTAAGCACCTGCCGAGCATGCCGGAGCCACCTGCTCGACTCGCCAGAAACACCTGCCGGACACGCCAAAATCACCTGCCGGGTATGCCAGAACCACCTGGCGGACACTACGGAATCACCTGCCGCGCATGCCGGAAGCACGTGCCAGACACGCCGGAAACACCTACTGGACAGACCGGAACCACCTGCCAAGAACGCCGGAGCCACCTGTTCGACTCGCTGGAACCACCTGCCGGACAGGCCAATATCAACTGCTGGCTATGCCAGAACCACCGTGGGGACAGTCCGGGATCACCTGCCAGCCATGGCGGAACCACCTCTCTGACGTACCAGAACCACCTGCCGGAGAAGCTGGAAACACGTCCAGGACAAACTGGAACCACGTGACCTCCATGCCTGAACCACCTGCCGAGCACGGCGGAACCACCTGCCGGACACGCCAAACTCACCTGCGGGCTACGCCAGAACCACTTGGACGACTCTCCGAAATGACCGGCCGGGCAGCTTGGAACCACCTCTCACACGTGCCAGAAGCACGTGGCGGACAGTCCGGAATCACCTGTTGGTCATACGCAACCACCTCTGACACGTACCAGAACCACGTGCCGTGCACGCCGGAACCACCTACCGGACAGACCGGAATCAACTTTTGGGCATGCCGGAACCCCCAGGCAGATGTGCCAGAAACACGTGCCGGAGACGCCGGAAGCACCTGGCGAGCACGTCGCAACCACCTGCTCAACTCGCCTGAACCACCTGCCGGACACGCCAAAATCACCTGCCCGCTACACCAGCACCACTTCGGGGACAAACCGGAATCACGTGAGGGGCATGCCGGCACAGCCTCTCAGACTGAACCTCGTGCCGGACACCACAGAACCACCTGCCGGACAGACCGGAACCACCTGCCGGACACGCCGGAACCACCGGCTCGACCCGCCGGAACGACCGCTGGACATGCAAAATCACCTGCCGGCTACGCCGGAAACACTTGGCGAACACTCCGGAATCATCTGCCGGACATGCCGGAACCAGCTCTCACACACACCAGAACCACGTGCCGGAGACGCCGGGAGCACCTGACGAGCATGCCGGAGCCACCTGCTCGACTCGCCAGAAACACCTGCCGGACACGCCAAAATCACCTGCCGGGTATGCCAGAACCACCTGGCGGACACTCCGAAATCACCTGCCGCGCATGCCGGAACCACCTCTCAAACGTGCCGGAAGCACGTGCCGGACACGCCGGAATCACCTACGGGACAGTCCGGAACCACCTGTCGAGCAAGCCGGAGCCACCAGTTCGACTCGCTGGAACTACCTGCCGGACAGGCCAATGTTAACTGCTGGCTATGCCAGAACCACCTGGGGGATGGTCCGGAATCACCTGCCAGCCATGGAGGAGCCACCTCTGAGACGTACCAGAACCTCCTGCCGGAGAAGCTGGAAACACGTCCTGGACAGTCTGGAACCACCTGCCGGCCAAGCCTGAACCACCTGCCAAGCACAACGGAACAACCTGCCAGACACGCCAAAATCACCTGCGAGTTATGCCAGAACCACTTGGAGGACTCTCTGGGATGACCTGCCGGGCATGCCGGAAACACCTCTCAGACGTGCCAGAACCATGTGGCGGACAGTCCGGAATCACCTGTTGGGCATGCGCAACCACCTCTGAGACGTACCAGAACCACATGCCGTGCAGGCTGGAACCACCTTCCGGACAGACCGGAATCACCTTTCGGGCATGCCGGAACCACCTGTCAGATGTGCCAGAAACACGTGCCGGAGACGCCGGAAGCACCTGCCAAGCACGTTGGAACCACCTGCTCAACTCGCCTGAACCACCTGCCGGACATGCCAAAATCACCTGCCGACTATGCCAGAACCACTTGGCGAACACTCCGGAATCACTTGCCGGGCATGCAGGAACCACCTCTCAGACATGCCAGAACCCCGTGCCAATGACCCCGGAAGCACCAGCCGAGCACGCCGGAACCACCTGCTCGACTCGCCAGAACCACCTGCCGATCACGCAAAAATCACCTGCCGGCTACGCCACAACCAGTTGGTGAACACTTTGGAATCACCTGCCAGGCTTGCTGGAACCACCTGCCAGTCATGCCAAAATCACCTGCCAACTACGCCAGAACCGCTTGGCGGACACTGCGGAAACACCTGTCGGGCCGGCTGGAACCACATCTCAGACGTGCCAGAAACGTGTTCATGAGATGCTGGAACCACACCCCGAACAGACGGATACCACCTGCCAGAACCGCCTGAACCACCTGCCGAGCACGCCGGAACCACCTGCTCGACTCACTGGTACCACCTCCCTGACACGCCAGAATAACCTGCTGGGTATGCCAGAACCACTTGGCGGACACTCCGGAATCATCTGCCGGACATGCAGGAACCAGCTCTCAGACACACCAGAACCAAGTGCCGGAGACGCCGGAAGCACCTGCCGAGCATGCCGGAGCCACCTGCTCGACTCGCCAGAAACACCTGCCGGACACGCCAAAATCACCTGCCGGGTATGCCAGAACCACCTGGCGGACACTACGGAATCACCTGCCGCGCATGCCGGAACCACCTCTCAGACGTGCTGGAAGCACGTGCCAGACACGCCGGAAACACCTACCGGACAGACCGGAACCACCTGCCAAGAACGCCGGAGCCACCTGTTCGACTCGCTGGAACCAACTGCCGGACAGGCCAATATCAACTGCTGGCTATGCCAGAACCACCTTGGGGACAGTCCGGGATCACCTGCCAGCCATGGCGGAACCACCTCTCAGACGTACCAGAACCACCTGCCGGAGAAGCTGGAAACACGTCCTGGACCGTCTGGAACCACGTGACGGCCATGCCTGAACCACCTGCCGAGCACGGCGGAACCACCTGCCGGACGCGCCAAAATCACCTGCGGGCTACGCCAGAACCACTTGGACGACTCTCCGAAATGACCTGCCGGGCATGTTGGAACCACCTCTCAGACGTGCCAGAAGCACGTGGCGGACAGTCCGGAATCACCTGTTGGGCATACGCAACCACGTCTGACACGTACCAGAACCACGTGCCGTGCACGCCGGAACCACCTACCGGACAGACCGGAATCAACTTTTGGGCATGCCGGAACCACCAGTCAGATGTGCCAGAAACACGTGCCGGAGACGCCGGAAGCACCTGCCGAGCACGTCGCAACCACCTGCTCAACTCGCCTGAACCACCTGCCGGACACGCCAAAATCACCTGCCCGCTACACCAGCACCACTTCGGGGACAAGCCGGAATCACGTGAGGGGCATGCCGGCACAGCCTCTCAGACTGAACCTCGTGCCGGACACCACAGAACCACCTGCCGGACAGACCGGAACCACCTGCCGGACACGCCGGAACCACCGGCTCGACCCGCCGGAACGACCGCTGGACATGCAAACTCAACTGCCGGCTACGCCGGAAACACTTGGCGAACACTCCGGAATCACCTGCCGGGCATGCCGGAAGCACGTGCCAGACTCGCCGCAAACACCTACCGGACAGACCGGAACCACCTGCCAAGAACGCCGGAGCCACCTGTTCGACTCGCTGGAACCACCTGCCGGACAGGCCAATATCAACTGCTGGCTATGCCAGAACCACCTGGGGGACAGTCCGGGATCACCTGCCAGCCATGGCGGAACCACCTCTCAGACGTACCAGAACCACCTGCGGGAGAAGCTGGAAACACGTCCTGGACAGACTGGAACCACGTGACGGCCATGCCTGAACCACCTGCCGAGCACGGCGGAACCACCTGCCGGACGCGCCAAAATCACCTGCGGGCTACGCCAGAACCACTTGGACGACTCTCCGAAATGACCTGCCGGGCATGTTGGAACCACCTCTCAGATATGCCAGAACCACGTGCCAATGACCCCGGAAGCACCTGCCGAGCACGCCGGAACCACCTGCTCGACTCGCCAGAACCACCTGCCGGACACGCAAAAATCACCTGCCGGCTATGCCACAACCAGTTGGGGAACACTTCGGAATCACCTGCCGGGCTTGCTGGAACCACCTGCCGGTCATGCCAAAATCACATGCCAACTACGCCAGTACCACTTGGCGGACACTGTGGAAACACCTGTTGGGCCGGCCAGAACCACATCTCAGACGTGCCAGAACCATGTGCATGAGATGCTGCAACCACACCCCGAACAGTCGGAAAACACCTGCCAGACCCGTCTGAACAACCTGCCGAGCACGCCGGAGCCACCTGCTCGACTCTCCGGAACCACCTACCTGACATGCCCAAATCACCAGCCGGGTATGCCAGAACCACTTGGCGGACACTCCGGAATCATCTGCCGGACATGCCGGAACCGGCTCTCAGACACACCAGAACCACGTGCCGGAGACGCCGGAAGCACCTGCCGAGCATGCCGGAGCCACCTGCTCGACTCGCCAGAAACACCTGCCGGACACGCCAAAATCACCTGCCGGGTACGCCAGAACCACCTGGCGGACACTCCGAAATCACCTGTCGCGCATGCCGGAACCACCTCTCAGACGTGCCGGAAGCACGTGCCGGACACGCCGGAATCACCTACCGGACAGACCGGAACCACCTGCCGAGCACGCCGGAGCCACCTGTTCGACTCGCTGGAACCACCTGCCGGACAGGCCAATATCAACTGCTGGCTATGCCAGAACCACCTGGGGGACGGTCCATAATCACCTGCCAGCCATGGCGGAACCACCTCTGAGACGTACCAAAACCACCTGCCGGAGAAGCTGGAAACACGTCCTGGACAGTCTGGAACCACCTGCCGGCCAAGCCTGAACCACCTGCCAAGCACAACGGAACAACCTGCCAGACACGCCAAAATCACCTGCGTGTTATGCCAGAACCACCTGGAGGACTCTCTGGGATGACCTGCCGGGAATGCCGGAACCACCTCTCAGACGTGCCAGAACCATGTGGCGGACAGTCCGGAATCACCTGTTGGGCATGCGCAACCACCTCTGAGACGTACCAGAACCACATGCCGTGCAGGCTGGAACCACCTACCGGACAGACCGGAATCACCTTTCGGGCATGCCGGAACCACCTGTCAGATGTGCCAGAAACACGTGCCGGAGACGCCGGAAGCACCTGCCAAGCACGTTGGAACCACCTGCTCAACTCGCCTGAACCACCTGCCGGACATGCCAAAATCACCTGCCGACTATGCCAGAACCACTTGGCGGACACTGCGGAAACACCTGTCGGGCCGGCTGGAACCACATCTCAGACGTGCCAGAAACGTGTTCATGAGATGCTGGAACCACACCCCAAACAGACGGATACCACCTGCCAGAACCGCCTGAACCACCTGCCGAGCACGCCGGAACCACCTGCTCGACTCACCGGTACCACCTCTCTGACACGCCAAAATCACCTGCTGGGTATGCCAGAACCACTTGGCGGACACTCCGGAGTCATCTGCCGGACATGCCGGAACCAGCTCTCAGACACACCAGAACCAAGTGCCGGAGACGCCGGAAGCACCTGCCGAGCCTGCCGGAGCCACCTGCTTGACTCGCCAGAAACACCTGCCGGACACGCCAAAATCACCTGCCGGGTATGCCAGAACCACCTGGCGGACACTACGGAATCACCTGCCGCGCATGCCGGAAGCACGTGCCAGACACGCCGCAAACACCTACCGGACAGACCGGAACCACCTGCGAAGAACACCGGAGCCACCTGTTCGACTCGCTGGAACCACCTGCCGGACAGGCCAATATCAACTGCTGGCTATGCCAGAACCACCTGGGTGACAGTCCGGGATCAACTGCCAGCCATGGCGGAACCACCTCTCAGACGTACCAGAACCACCTGCCGGAGAAGCTGGAAACACGTCCTGGACAGACTGGAACCACGTGACGGCCATGCCTGAACCACCTGCCGAGCACGGCGGAAGCACCTGCCGGACACGCCAAAATCACCTGCGGGCTACGCCAGAACCACTTGGACGCCTCTCCGAAATGACCTGCCGGGCATGTTGGAACCACCTCTCAGACGTGCCAGAAGCACGTGGCGGACAGTCCGGAATCACCTGTTGGGCATACGCAACCACCTCTGACACGTACCACAACCACGTGCCGTGCACGCCGGAACCACCTACCGGACAGACCGGAATCAACTTTTGGGCATGCCGGAACCACCAGTCAGATGTGCCAGAAACACGTGCCGGAGACGCCGGAAGCACCTGCCGAGCACGTCGCAACCACCTGCTCAACTCGCCTGAACCACCTGCCGGACACGCCAAAATCACCTGCCCGCTACACCAGCACCACTTCGGGGACAAGCCGGAATCACGTGAGGCGCATGCTGGCACAGCCTCTCAGACTGAACCTCGTGCCGGACACCACAGAACCACCTGCCGGACACGCCGGAACCACCGGCTCGACCCGCCGGAACGACCGCTGGACATGCAAACTCACCTGCCGGCTACGCCGGAAACACTTGGCGAACACTCCGGAATCACCTGCCGGGCATGCCGGAACCACCTCTCAGATATGCCAGAACCACGTGCCAATGACCCCGGAAGCACATGCCGAGCACGCCGGAAACACCTGCTCGACTCGCCAGAACCACCTGCCGGACATGCCAAAATCACCTGCCAACTACGCCCGTACCACTTGGAGGACACTGTGGAAACACCTGTCGGGCCGGCCGGAACCACATCTCAGACGTGCCAGAACCATGTGCATGAGATGCTGGAACTACACCCCGAACAGACGGAAAACACCTGCCAGACCCGTCTGAACAACCTGCCGAGCACGCCGGAGCCACCTACTCGACTCGCCGGAACCACCTACCTGACGTGCCCAAATCACCAGCCGGGTATGCCAGAACCACTTGGCGGACACTCCGGAATCATCTGCCGGACATGCCAGAACCAGCTCTCAGACACACCAGAACCACGTGCCGGAGACGCCGTAAGCACCTGCCGAGCATGCCGGAGCCACCTGCTCGACTCGCCAGAAACACCAGCCGATCATTCAAAAATCACCTGCCGGCTACGCCACAACCATTTGGTGAACACTTTGGAATCACCTGCCAGGCTTGCTGGAACCACCTGCCGGTCATGCCAAAATCACCTGCCAACTACGCCAGAACCGCTTGGCGGACACTGCGGAAACACCTGTCGGGCCGGCTGGAACCACATCTCAGACGTGCCAGAAACGTGTTCATGAGATGCTGGAACCACACCCCGAACAGACGGATACCACCTGCCAGAACCGCCTGAACCACCTGCCGAGCACGCCGGAACCACCTGCTCGACTCACCGGTACCACCTCCCTGACACGCCAAAATCACCTGCTGGGTATGCCAGAACCACTTGGCGGACACTCCGGAATCATCTGCCGGACATGCCGGAACCAGCTCTCAGACACACCAGAACCAAGTGCCGGAGACGCCGGAAGCACCTGCCGAGCATGCCAGAGCCACCTGCTCGACTCGCCAGAAACACCTGCCGGACACGCCAAAATCACCTGCCGGGTATGCCAGAACCACCTGGCGGACACTACGGAATCACCTGCCGCGCATGCCGGAAGCACGTGCCAGACACGCCGCAAACACCTACTGGACAGACCGGAACCACCTGCCAAGAACGCCGGAGCCACCTGTTCGACTCGCTGGAACCACCTGCCGGACAGGCCAATATCAACTGCTGGCTATGCCAGAACCACCTGGGGGACAGTCCGGGATCACCTGCCAGCCATGGCGGAACCACCTCTCTGACGTACCAGAACCACCTGCCGGAGAAGCTGGAAACACGTCCAGGACAAACTGGAACCACGTGACCTCCATGCCTGAACCACCTGCCGAGCACGGCGGAACCACCTGCCGGACACGCCAAACTCACCTGCGGGCTACGCCAGAACCACTTGGACGACTCTCCGAAATGACCGGCCGGGCAGGTTGGAACCACCTCTCAGACGTGCCAGAAGCACGTGGCGGACAGTCCGGAATCACCTGTTGGTCATACGCAACCACCTCTGACACGTACCAGAACCACGTGCCGTGCACGCCGGAACCACCTACCGGACAGACCGGAATGAACTTTTGGGCATGCTGGAACCCCCAGTCAGATGTGCCAGAAACACGTGCCGGAGACGCCGGAAGCACCTGGCGAGCACGTCGCAACCACCTGCTCAACTCGCCTGAACCACCTGCCGGACACGCCAAAATCACCTGCCCGCTACACCAGCACCACTTCGGGGACAAGCCGGAATCACGTGAGGGGCATGCCGGCACAGCCTCTCAGACTGAACCTCGTGCCGGACACCACAGAACCACCTGCCGGACAGACCGGAACCAGCTGCCGGACACGCCGGAACCACCGGCTCGACCCGCCGGAACGACCGCTGGACATGCAAAATCACCTGCCGGCTACGCCGGAAACACTTGGCGAACACTCCGGAATCACCTGCCGGGCATGCCGGAACCACCTCTCAGATATGCCAGAACCACGTGCCAATGACCCCGGAAGCACCTGCCGAGCACGCCGGAACCACCTGCTCGACTCGCCAGAACCACCTGCCGGACACGCAGAAATCACCTGCCGGCTAGGCCACAACCAGTTGGGGAACACTTCGGAATCACCTGCCGGGCTTGCTGGAACCACCTGCCGGTCATGCCAAAATCACCTGCCAACTACGCCAGTACCACTTGGCGGACACTGTGGAAACACCTGTCGGGCCGGCCGGAACCACATCTCAGACGTGCCAGAACCATGTGCATGAGATGCTGGAACCACACCCCGAACCGACGGAAAACACCTGCCAGACCCGTCTGAACAACCTGCCGAGCACCTACCTGACATGCCCAAAGCACCAGCTGGGTATGCCAGAACCACTTGGCGGACACTCCGGAATCATCTGCCGGACATGCCGGAACCAGCTCTCACACACACCAGAACCACGTGCCGGAGACTCCGGAAGCACCTGACGAGCATGCCGGAGCCACCTGCTCGACTCGCCAGAAACACCTGCCGGACACGCCAAAATCACCTGCCGGGTATGCCAGAACCACCTGGCGGACACTCCGAAATCACCTGCCGCGCATGCCGGAACCACCTCTCAGACGTGCCGGAAGCACGTGCCGGACACGCCGGAATCACCTACCGGACAGACCGGAACCACCTGCCAAGAACGCCGGAGCCACCTGTTCGACTCGCTGGAACCAACTGCCGGACAGGCCAATATCAACTGCTGGCTATGCCAGAACCACCTTGGGGACAGTCCGGGATCACCTGCCAGCCATGGCGGAACCACCTCTCAGACGTACCAGAACCACCTGCCGGAGAAGCTGGAAACACGTCCTGGACCGTCTGGAACCACCTGCCGGCCAAGCCTGAACCACCTGCCGAGCACCACGGAACAACCTGCCAGACACGCCAAAATCACCTGCCTGTTATGCCAGAACCACTTGGAGGACTCTCTGGGATGACCTGCCGGGCATGCCGGAACCACCTCTCAGACGTGCCAGAACCATGTGTCGGACAGTCCGGAATCACCTGTTGGGCATGCGCAACCACCTCTAAGACGTACCAGAACCACATGCCGTGCAGGCTGGAACCACCTACCGGACAGACCGGAATCACCTTTCGGGCATGCCGGAACCACCTGTCAGATGTGCCAGAAACACGTGCCGGAGACGCCGGAAGCACCCGCCAAGCACGTTGGAACCACCTGCTCAACTCGCCTGAACCACCTGCCGGACATGCCAAAATCACCTGCCGACTATGCCAGAACCACTTGGCGAACACTCCGGAATCACTTGCCGGGCATGCAGGAACCACCTCTCAGACATGCCAGAACCCCGTGCCAATGACCCCGGAAGCACCAGCCGAGCACGCCGGAACCACCTGCTCGACTAGCCAGAACCACCTGCCGATCACGCAAAAATCACCTGCTGGCTACGCCACAACCAGTTGGTGAACACTTCGGAATCACCTGCCGGGCTTGCTGGAACCACCTGGCGGACACTACGGAATCACCTGCCGCGCATGCCGGAAGCACGTGCCAGACTCGCCGCAAACACCTACCGGACAGACCGGAACCACCTGCCAAGAACGCCGGAGCCACCTGTTCGACTCGCTGGAACCACCTGCCGGACAGGCCAATATCAACTTCTGGCTATGCCAGAACCACCTGGGGGACAGTCCGGGATCACCTGCCAGCCATGGCGGAACCACCTCTCAGACGTACCAGAACCACCTGCCGGAGAAGCTGGAAACACGTCCTGGACAGACTGGAACCACGTGACGGCCATGCCTGAACCACCTGCCGAGCACGGCGGAACCACCTGCCGGACGCGCCAAAATCACCTGCGGGCTACGCCAGAACCACTTGGACGACTCTCCGAAATGACCTGCCGGGCATGTTGGAACCACCTCTCAGACGTGCCAGAAGCACTTGGCGAACACTCCGGAATCACCTGCCGTGCATGCCGGAACCACCTCTCAGATATGCCAGAACCACGTGCCAATGACCCCGGAAACACCTGCCGAGCACGCCGGAACCACCTGCTCGACTCGCCAGAACCACCTGCCGGACACGCAGAAATCACCTGCCGGCTACGCCACAACCAGTTGGGGAACACTTCGGAATCACCTGCCGGGCTTGCTGGAACCACCTGCCGGTCATGCCAAAATCACCTGCCAACTACGCCAGTACCACTTGGCGGACACTGTGGAAACACCTGTCGGGCCGGCCGGAACCACATCTCAGACGTGCCAGAACCATGTGCATGAGATGCTGGAACCACACCCCGAACCGACGGAAAACACCTGCCAGACCCGTCTGAACAACCTGCCGAGCACCTAACTGACATGCCCAAATCACCAGCCGGGTATGCCAGAACCACTTGGCGGACACTCCGGAATCATCTGCCGGACATGCCGGAACCAGCTCTCAGACACACCAGAACCACGTGCCGGAGACGCCGTAAGCACCTGCCGAGCATGCCGGAGCCACCTGCTCGACTCGCCAGAAACACCAGCCGATCATTCAAAAATCACCTGCCGGCTACGCCACAACCATTTGGTGAACACTTTGGAATCACCTGCCAGGCTTGCTGGAACCACCTGCCGGTCATGCCAAAATCACCTGACAACTACGCCAGAACCGCTTGGCGGACACTGCGGAAACACCTGTCGGGCCGGCTGGAACCACATCTCAGACGTGCCAGAAACGTGTTCATGAGATGCTGGAACCACACCCCGAACAGACGGATACCACCTGCCAGAACCGCCTGAACCACCTGCCGAGCACGCCGGAACCACCTGCTCGACTCACCGGTACCACCTCCCTGACACGCCAAAATCACCTGCTGGGTATGCCAGAACCACTTGGCGGACACTCCGGAATCATCTGCCGGACATGCCGGAACCAGCTCTCAGACACACCAGAACCAAGTGCCGGAGACGCCGGAAGCACCTGCCGAGCATGCCGGAGCCACCTGCTCGACTCGCCAGAAACACCTGCCGGACACGCCAAAATCACCTGCCGGGTATGCCAGAAGCACCTGGCGGACACTACGGAATCACCTGCCGCGCATGCCGGAACCACCTCTCAGACGTGCCGGAAGCACGTGCCGGACACGCCGGAAACACCTACCGGACAGACCGGAACCACCTGCCAATAACGCCGGAGCCACCTGTTCGACTCGCTGGAACCACCTGCCGGACAGGCCAATATCAACTGCTGGCTATGCCAGAACCGCCTGGGGGACAGTCCGGGATCACCTGCCAGCCATGGCGGAACCACCTCTCAGACGTACCAGAACCACCTGCCGGAGAAGCTGGAAACACGTCCTGGACAGTCTGGAACCACCTGCCGGCCAAGCCTGAACCACCTGCCAAGCACCACGGGACAACCTGCCAGACACGCCAAAATCACCTGCGTGTTATGCCAGAACCACTTGGAGGACTCTCTGGGATGACCTGCCGGGCATGCCGGAACCACCTCTCAGACGTGCCAGAACCATGTGGCGGACAGTCCGGAATCACCTGTTGGGCATGCGCAACCACCTCTGAGACGTACCAGAACCACATGCCGTGCCAGCTGGAACCACCTACCGGACAGACCGGAATCACCTTTCGGGCATGCCGGAACCACCTGTCAGATGTGCCAGAAACACGTGCCGGAGACGCCGGAAGCACCTGCCAAGCACGTTGGTCCCACTTGCTCAACTCGCCTGAACCACCTGCCGGACATGCCAAAATCACCTGCCGACTATGCCAGAACCACTTGGCGAACACTCCGGAATCACTTGCCGGGCATGCAGGAACCACCTCTCAGACATGCCAGAAACCCGTGCCAATGACCCCGGAAGCACCAGCCGAGCACGCCGGAACCACCTGCTCGACTCGCCAGAACCACCTGCCAATCACGCAAAAATCACCTGCCGGCTACGCCACAACCAGTTGGTGAACACTTTGGAATCACCTGCCACGCTTGCTGGAACCACCTGCCGGTCATGCCAAAATCACCTGCCAACTACGCCAGAACCGCTTGGCGGACACTGCGGAAACACCTGTCGGGCCGGCTGGAACCACATCTCAGACGTGCCAGAAACGTGTTCATGAGATGCTGGAACCACACCCCGAACAGACGGATACCACCTGCCAGAAGCGCCTGAACCACCTGCCGAGCACGCCGGAACCACCTGCTCGACTCACCGGTACCACCTCCCTGACACGCCAAAATCACCTGCTGGGTATGCCACAACCACTTGGCGGACACTCCGGAATCATCAGCCGGACATGCCGGAACCAGCTCTCAGACACACCAGAACCAAGTGCCGGAGACGCCGGAAGCACCTGCCGAGCATGCCGGAGCCACCTGCTCGACTCGCCAGAAACACCTGCCGGACACGCCAAAATCACCTGCCGGGTATGCCAGAAGCACCTGGCGGACACTACGGAATCACCTGCCGCGCATGCCGGAACCACCTCTCAGACGTGCCGGAAGCACGTGCCGGACACGCCGGAAACACCTACCGGACAGACCGGAACCACCTGCCAAGAACGCCGGAGCCACCTGTTCGACTCGCTGGAACCACCTGCCGGACAGGCCAATATCAACTGCTGGCTATGCCAGAACCACCTGGGGGACAGTCCGGGATCACCTGCCAGCCATGGCGGAACCACCTCTCAGACGTACCAGAACCACCTGCCGGAGAAGCTGGAAACACGTCCAGGACAAACTGGAACCACGTGACGGCCATGCCTGAACCACCTGCCGAGCACGGCGGAACCACCTGCCGGACGCGCCAAAATCACCTGCGGGCTACGCCAGAACCACTTGGACGACTCTCCGAAATGACCTGCCGGGCAGGTTGGAACCACCTCTCAGACGTGCCAGAAGCACGTGGCGGACAGTCCGGAATCACCTGTTGGGCATACGCAACCACCTCTGACACGTACCAGAACCACGTGCCGTGCACGCCGGAACCACCTACCGGACAGACCGGAATCAACTTTTGGGCATGCCGGAACCACCAGTCAGATGTGCCAGAAACACGTGCCGGAGACGCCGGAAGCACCTGCCGAGCACGTCGCAACCACCTGCTCAACTCGCCTGAACCACCTGCCGGACACGCCAAAATCACCTGCCTGCTACACCAGCACCACTTCGGGGACAAGCCGGAATCACGTGAGGGGCATGCCGGCACAGCCTCTCAGACTGAACCTCATGCCGGACACCACAGAACCACCTGCCGGACAGACCGGAACCACCTGCCGGACACGCCGGAACCACCGGCTCGACCCGCCGGAACGACCGCTGGACATGCAAACTCACCTGCCGGCTACGCCGGAAACACTTGGCGAGCACTCCGGAATCACCTGCCGGGCATGCCGGAACCACCTCTCAGATATGCCAGAACCACGTGCCAATGACCCCGGAAGCACCTGCCGAGCACGCCGGAACCACCTGCTCGACTCGCCAGAACCACCTGCCGGACACGCAAAAATCACCTGCCGGCTATGCCACAACCAGTTGGGGAACACTTCGGAATCACCTGCCGGGCTTGCTGGAACCACCTGCCGGTCATGCCAAAATCACATGCCAACTACGCCAGTACCACTTGGCGGACACTGTGGAAACACCTGTTGGGCCGGCCAGAACCACATCTCAGACGTGCCAGAACCATGTGCATGAGATGCTGCAACCACACCCCGAACAGTCGGAAAACACCTGCCAGACCCGTCTGAACAACCTGCCGAGCACGCCGGAGCCACCTGCTCGACTCTCCGGAACCACCTACCTGACATGCCCAAATCACCAGCCGGGTATGCCAGAACCACTTGGCGGACACTCCGGAATCATCTGCCGGACATGCCGGAACCGGCTCTCAGACACACCAGAACCACGTGCCGGAGACGCCGGAAGCACCTGCCGAGCATTCCGGAGCCACCTGCTCGACTCGCCAGAAACACCTGCCGGACACGCCAAAATCACCTGCCGGGTACGCCAGAACCACCTGGCGGACACTCCGAAATCACCTGTCGCGCATGCCGGAACCACCTCTCAGACGTGCCGGAAGCACGTGCCGGACATGCCGGAATCACCTACCGGACAGACCGGAACCACCTGCCGAGCACGCCGGAGCCACCTGTTCGACTCGCTGGAACCACCTGCCGGACAGGCCAATATCAACTGCTGGCTATGCCAGAACCACCTGGGGGACGGTCCATAATCACCTGCCAGCCATGGCGGAACCACCTCTGAGACGTACCAGAACCACCTGCCGGAGAAGCTGGAAACACGTCCTGGACAGTCTGGAACCACCTGCCGGCCAAGCCTGAACCACCTGCCAAGCACAACGGAACAACCTGCCAGACACGCCAAAATCACCTGCGTGTTATGCCAGAACCACCTGGAGGACTCTCTGGGATGACCTGCCGGGAATGCCGGAACCACCTCTCAGACGTGCCAGAACCATGTGGCGGACAGTCCGGAATCACCTGTTGGGCATGCGCAACCACCTCTGAGACGTACCAGAACCACATGCCGTGCAGGCTGGAACCACCTACCGGACAGACCGGAATCACCTTTCGGGCATGCTGGAACCACCTGTCAGATGTGCCAGAAACACGTGCCGGAGACGCCGGAAGCACCTGCCAAGCACGTTGGAACCACCTGCTCAACTCGCCTGAACCACCTGCCGGACATGCCAAAATCACCTGCCGACTATGCCAGAACCACTTGGCGGACACTGCGGAAACACCTGTCGGGCCGGCTGGAACCACATCTCAGACGTGCCAGAAACGTGTTCATGAGATGCTGGAACCACACCCCAAACAGACGGATACCACCTGCCAGAACCGCCTGAACCACCTGCCGAGCACGCCGGAACCACCTGCTCGACTCACCGGTACCACCTCTCTGACACGCCAAAATCACCTGCTGGGTATGCCAGAACCACTTGGCGGACACTCCGGAGTCATCTGCCGGACATGCCGGAACCAGCTCTCAGACACACCAGAACCAAGTGCCGGAGACGCCGGAAGCACCTGCCGAGCCTGCCGGAGCCACCTGCTCGACTCGCCAGAAACACCTGCCGGACACGACAAAATCACCTGCCGGGTATGCCAGAACCACCTGGCGGACACTACGGAATCACCTGCCGCGCATGCCGGAAGCACGTGCCAGACACGCCGCAAACACCTACCGGACAGACCGGAACCACCTGCGAAGAACACCGGAGCCACCTGTTCGACTCGCTGGAACCACCTGCCGGACAGGCCAATATCAACTGCTGGCTATGCCAGAACCACCTGGGTGACAGTCCGGGATCAACTGCCAGCCATGGCGGAACCACCTCTCAGACGTACCAGAACCACCTGCCGGAGAAGCTGGAAACACGTCCTGGACAGACTGGAACCACGTGACGGCCATGCCTGAACCACCTGCCGAGCACGGCGGAACCACCTGCCGGACACGCCAAAATCACCTGCGGGCTACGCCAGAACCACTTGGACGCCTCTCCGAAATGACCTGCCGGGCATGTTGGAACCACCTCTCAGACGTGCCAGAAGCACGTGGCGGACAGTCCGGAATCACCTGTTGGGCATACGCAACCACCTCTGACACGTACCACAACCACGTGCCGTGCACGCCGGAACCACCTACCGGACAGACCGGAATCAACTTTTCGGCATGCCGGAACCACCAGTCAGATGTGCCAGAAACACGTGCCGGAGACGCCGGAAGCACCTGCCGAGCACGTCGCAACCACCTGCTCAACTCGCCTGAACCACCTGCCGGACACGCCAAAATCACCTGCCCGCTACACCAGCACCACTTCGGGGACAAGCCGGAATCACGTGAGGCGCATGCTGGCACAGCCTCTCAGACTGAACCTCGTGCCGGACACCACAGAACCACCTGCCGGACACGCCGGAACCACCGGCTCGACCCGCCGGAACGACCGCTGGACATGCAAACTCACCTGCCGGCTACGCCGGAAACACTTGGCGAACACTCCGGAATCACCTGCCGGGCATGCCGGAACCACCTCTCAGATATGCCAGAACCACGTGCCAATGACCCCGGAAGCACATGCCGAGCACGCCGGAAACACCTGCTCGACTCGCCAGAACCACCTGCCGGACATGCCAAAATCACCTGCCAACTACGCCCGTACCACTTGGAGGACACTGTGGAAACACCTGTCGGGCCGGCCGGAACCACATCTCAGACGTGCCAGAACCATGTGCATGAGATGCTGGAACTACACCCCGAACAGACGGAAAACACCTGCCAGACCCGTCTGAACAACCTGCCGAGCACGCCGGAGCCACCTACTCGACTCGCCGGAACCACCTACCTGACGTGCCCAAATCACCAGCCGGGTATGCCAGAACCACTTGGCGGACACTCCGGAATCATCTGCCGGACATGCCGGAACCAGCTCTCAGACACACCAGAACCACGTGCCGGACACGCCGGAATCACCTACCGGACAGACCGGAACCACCTGCCGAGCACGCCGGAGCCACCTGTTCGACTCGCTGGAACCACCTGCCGGACAGGCCAATATCAACTGCTGGCTATGCCAGAACCACCTGGGGGATGGTCCGGAATCACCTGCCAGCCATGGCGGAACCACCTCTCAGACGTACCAGAACCACCTGCCGGAGAAGCTGGACACACGTCCTGCACAGTCTGGAACCACCTGCCGGCCAAGCCTGAACCACCTGCCAAGCACAACGGAACAACCTGCCAGACACGCCAAAATCACCTGCGTGTTATGCCAGAACCACTTGGAGGACTCTCTGGGATGACCTGCCGGGCATGCCGGAACCACCTCTCAGACGTGCCAGAACCATGTGGCGGACAGTCCGGAATCACCTGTTGGGCATGCGCAACCACCTCTGAGACGTACCAGAACCACATGCCGTGCAGGCTGGAACCACCTACCGGACAGACCGGAATCAGCATTCGGGCATGCCGGAACCACGTGTCAGATGTGCCAGAAACACGTGCCGGAGACGCCGGAAGCACCTGCCAAGCACGTTGGAACCACCTGCTCAACTCGCCTAAACCACCTGCCGGACATGCCAAAATCACCTGCCGACTATGCCAGAACCACTTGGCAAACACTCCGGAATCACTTGCCGGGCATGCAGGATCCACCTCTCAGACATGCCAGAACCCCGTGCCAATGACCCCGGAAGCACCAGCCGAGCACGCCGGAACCACCTGCTCGACTCGCCAGAACCACCTGCCGATCACGCAAAAATCACCTGCCGGCTACGCCACAACCAGTTGGGGAACACTTCAGAATCACCTGCCGGGCTTGCTGGAACCACCTGCCGGTCATGCCAAAATCACCTGCCAACTACGCCAGTACCACTTGGCGGACACTGTGGAAACACCTGTCGGGCCGGCCGGAACCACATCTCAGACGTGCCAGAACCATGTGCATGAGATGCTGGAACCACACCCCGAACCGACGGAAAACACCTGCCAGACCCGTCTGAACATCCTGCCGAGCACCTAACTGACATGCCCAAATCACCAGCCGGGTATGCCAGAACCACTTGGCGGACACTCCGGAATCATCTGCCGGACATGCCGGAACCAGCTCTCAGACACACCAGAACCACGTGCCGGAGACGCCGTAAGCACCTGCCGAGCATGCCGGAGCCACCTGCTCGACTCGCCAGAAACACCAGCCGATCATTCAAAAATCACCTGCCGGCTACGCCACAACCATTTGGTGAACACTTTGGAATCACCTGCCAGGCTTGCTGGAACCACCTGCCGGTCATGCCAAAATCACCTGACAACTACGCCAGAACCGCTTGGCGGACACTGCGGAAACACCTGTCGGGCCGGCTGGAACCACATCTCAGACGTGCCAGAAACGTGTTCATGAGATGCTGGAACCACACCCCGAACAGACGGATACCACCTGCCAGAACCGCCTGAACCACCTGCCGAGCACGCCGGAACCACCTGCTCGACTCACCGGTACCACCTCCCTGACACGCCAAAATCACCTGCTGGGTATGCCAGAACCACTTGGCGGACACTCCGGAATCATCTGCCGGACATGCCGGAACCAGCTCTCAGACACACCAGAACCAAGTGCCGGAGACGCCGGAAGCACCTGCCGAGCATGCCGGAGCCACCTGCTCGACTCGCCAGAAACACCTGCCGGACACGCCAAAATCACCTGCCGGGTATGCCAGAACCACCTGGCGGACACTACGGAATCACCTGCCGCGCATGCCGGAAGCACGTGCCAGACACGCCGCAAACACCTACTGGACAGACCGGAACCACCTGCCAAGAACGCCGGAGCCACCTGTTCGACTCGCTGGAACCACCTGCCGGACAGGCCAATATCAACTGCTGGCTATGCCAGAACCACCTGGGGGACAGTCCGGGATCACCTGCCAGCCATGGCGGAACCACCTCTCTTACGTACCAGAACCACCTGCCGGAGAAGCTGGAAACACGTCCAGGACAAACTGGAACCACGTGACCTCCATGCCTGAACCACCTGCCGAGCACGGCGGAACCACCTGCCGGACACGCCAAACTCACCTGCGGGCTACGCCAGAACCACTTGGACGACTCTCCGAAATGACCGGCCGGGCAGGTTGGAACCACCTCTCAGACGTGCCAGAAGCACGTGGCGGACAGTCCGGAATCACCTGTTGGTCATACGCAACCACCTCTGACACGTTCCAGAACCACGTGCCGTGCACGCCGGAACCACCTACCGGACAGACCGGAATGAACTTTTGGGCATGCCGGAACCCCCAGTCAGATGTGCCAGAAACACGTGCCGGAGACGCCGGAAGCACCTGGCGAGCACGTCGCAACCACCTGCTCAACTCGCCTGAACCACCTGCCGGACACGCCAAAATCACCTGCCCGCTACACCAGCACCACTTCGGGGACAAGCCGGAATCACGTGAGGGGCATGCCGGCACAGCCTCTCAGACTGAACCTCGTGCCGGACACCACAGAACCACCTGCCGGACAGACCGGAACCAGCTGCCGGACACGCCGGAACCACCGGCTCGACCCGCCGGAACGACCGCTGGACATGCAAAATCACCTGCCGGCTACGCCGGAAACACTTGGCGAACACTCCGGAATCACCTGCCGGGCATGCCGGAACCACCTCTCAGATATGCCAGAACCACGTGCCAATGACCCCGGAAGCACCTGCCGAGCACGCCGGAACCACCTGCTCGACTCGCCAGAACCACCTGCCGGACACGCAGAAATCACCTGCCGGCTAGGCCACAACCAGTTGGGGAACACTTCGGAATCACCTGCCGGGCTTGCTGGAACCACCTGACGGTCATGCCAAAATCACCTGCCAACTACGCCAGTACCACTTGGCGGACACTGTGGAAACACCTGTCGGGCCGGCCGGAACCACATCTCAGACGTGCCAGAACCATGTGCATGAGATGCTGGAACCACACCCCGAACCGACGGAAAACACCTGCCAGACCCGTCTGAACAACCTGCCGAGCACCTACCTGACATGCCCAAAGCACCAGCTGGGTATGCCAGAACCACTTGGCGGACACTCCGGAATCATCTGCCGGACATGCCGGAACCAGCTCTCACACACACCAGAACCACGTGCCGGAGACTCCGGAAGCACCTGACGAGCATGCCGGAGCCACCTGCTCGACTCGCCAGAAACACCTGCCGGACACGCCAAAATCACCTGCCGGGTATGCCAGAACCACCTGGCGGACACTCCGAAATCACCTGCCGCGCATGCCGGAACCACCTCTCAGACGTGCCGGAAGCACGTGCCGGACACGCCGGAATCACCTACCGGACAGACCGGAACCACCTGCCAAGAACGCCGGAGCCACCTGTTCGACTCGCTGGAACCAACTGCCGGACAGGCCAATATCAACTGCTGGCTATGCCAGAACCACCTTGGGGACAGTCCGGGATCACCTGCCAGCCATGGCGGAACCACCTCTCAGACGTACCAGAACCACCTGCCGGAGAAGCTGGAAACACGTCCTGGACCGTCTGGAACCACCTGCCGGCCAAGCCTGAACCACCTGCCGAGCACCACGGAACAACCTGCGAGACACGCCAAAATCACCTGCCTGTTATGCCAGAACCACTTGGAGGACTCTCTGGGATGACCTGCCGGGCATGCCGGAACCACCTCTCAGACGTGCCAGAACCATGTGTCGGACAGTCCGGAATCACCTGTTGGGCATGCGCAACCACCTCTAAGACGTACCAGAACCACATGCCGTGCAGGCTGGAACCACCTACCGGACAGACCGGAATCACCTTTCGGGCATGCCGGAACCACCTGTCAGATGTGCCAGAAACACGTGCCGGAGACGCCGGAAGCACCCGCCAAGCACGTTGGAACCACCTGCTCAACTCGCCTGAACCACCTGCCGGACATGCCAAAATCACCTGCCGACTATGCCAGAACCACTTGGCGAAAACTCCGGAATCACTTGCCGGGCATGCAGGAACCACCTCTCAGACATGCCAGAACCCCGTGCCAATGACCCCGGAAGCACCAGCCGAGCACGCCGGAACCACCTGCTCGACTAGCCAGAACCACCTGCCGATCACGCAAAAATCACCTGCTGGCTACGCCACAACCAGTTGGTGAACACTTCGGAATCACCTGCCGGGCTTGCTGGAACCACCTGGCGGACACTACGGAATCACCTGCCGCGCATGCCGGAAGCACGTGCCAGACTCGCCGCAAACACCTACCGGACAGACCGGAACCACCTGCCAAGAACGCCGGAGCCACCTGTTCGACTCGCTGGAACCACCTGCCGAACAGGCCAATATCAACTGCTGGCTATGCCAGAACCACCTGGGGGACAGTCCGGGATCACCTGCCAGCCATGGCGGAACCACCTCTCAGACGTACCAGAACCACCTGCGGGAGAAGCTGGAAACACGTCCTGGACAGACTGGAACCACGTGACGGCCATGCCTGAACCACCTGCCGAGCACGGCGGAACCACCTGCCGGACGCGCCAAAATCACCTGCGGGCTACGCCAGAACCACTTGGACGACTCTCCGAAATGACCTGCCGGGCATGTTGGAACCACCTCTCAGACGTGCCAGAAGCACTTGGCGAACACTCCGGAATCACCTGCCGTGCATGCCTGAACCACCTCTCAGATATGCCAGAACCACGTGCCAATGACCCCGGAAGCACCTGCCGAGCACGCCGGAACCACCTGCTCGACTCGCCAGAACCACCTGCCGGACACGCAGAAATCACCTGCCGGCTACGCCACAACCAGTTGGGGAACACTTCGGAATCACCTGCCGGGCTTGCTGGAACCACCTGCCGGTCATGCCAAAATCACCTGCCAACTACGCCAGTACCACTTGGCGGACACTGTGGAAACACCTGTCGGGCCGGCCGGAACCACATCTCAGACGTGCCAGAACCATGTGCATGAGATGCTGGAACCACACCCCGAACCGACGGAAAACACCTGCCAGACCCGTCTGAACAACCTGCCGAGCACCTACCTGACATGCCCAAATCACCAGCCGGGTATGCCAGAACCACTTGGCGGACACTCCGGAATCATCTGCCGGACATGCCGGAACCAGCTCTCAGACACACCAGAACCACGTGCCGGAGACGCCGTAAGCACCTGCCGAGCATGCCGGAGCCACCTGCTCGACTCGCCAGAAACACCAGCCGATCATTCAAAAATCACCAGACGGCTACGCCACAACCATTTGGTGAACACTTTGGAATCACCTGCCAGGCTTGCTGGAACCACCTGCCGGTCATGCCAAAATCACCTGCCAACTACGCCAGAACCGCTTGGCGGACACTGCGGAAACACCTGTCGGGCCGGCTGGAACCACATCTCAGACGTGCCAGAAACGTGTTCATGAGATGCTGGAACCACACCCCGAACAGACGGATACCACCTGCCAGAACCGCCTGAACCACCTGACGAGCACGCCGGAACCACCTGCTCGACTCACCGGTACCACCTCCCTGACACGCCAAAATCACCTGCTGGGTATGCCAGAACCACTTGGCGGACACTCCGGAATCATCTGCCGGACATGCCGGAACCAGCTCTCAGACACACCAGAACCAAGTGCCGGAGACGCCGGAAGCACCTGCCGAGCATGCCGGAGCCACCTGCTCGACTCGCCAGAAACACCTGCCGGACACGCCAAAATCACCTGCCGGGTATGCCAGAAGCACCTGGCGGACACTACGGAATCACCTGCCGCGCATGCCGGAACCACCTCTCAGACGTGCCGGAAGCACGTGCCGGACACGCCGGAAACACCTACCGGACAGACCGGAACCACCTGCCAATAACGCCGGAGCCACCTGTTCGACTCGCTGGAACCACCTGCCGGACAGGCCATTATCAACTGCTGGCTATGCCAGAACCGCCTGGGGGACAGTCCGGGATCACCTGCCAGCCATGGCGGAACCACCTCTCAGACGTACCAGAACCACCTGCCGGAGAAGCTGGAAACACGTCCTGGACAGTCTGGAACCACCTGCCGGCCAAGCCTGAACCACCTGCCAAGCACAACGGAACAACCTGCCAGACACGCCAAAATCACCTGCGTGTTATGCCAGAACCACTTGGAGGACTCTCTGGGATGACCTGCCGGGCATGCCGGAACCACCTCTCAGACGTGCCAGAACCATGTGGCGGACAGTCCGGAATCACCTGTTGGGCATGCGCAACCACCTCTGAGACGTACCAGAACCACATGCCGTGCCGGCTGGAACCACCTACCGGACAGACCGGAATCACCTTTCGGGCATGCCGGAACCACCTGTCAGATGTGCCAGAAACACGTGCCGGAGACGCCGGAAGCACCTGCCAAGCACGTTGGAACCACCTGCTCAACTCGCCTGAACCACCTGCCGGACATGCCAAAATCACCTGCCGACTATGCCAGAACCACTTGGCGAACACTCCGGAATCACTTGCCGGGCATGCAGGAACCACCTCTCAGACATGCCAGAACCCCGTGCCAATGACCCCGGAAGCACCAGCCGAGCACGCCGGAACCACCTGCTCGACTCGCCAGAACCACCTGCCGATCACGCAAAAATCACCTGCCGGCTACGCCACAACCAGTTGGTGAACACTTTGGAATCACCAGCCAGGCTCGCTGGAACCACCTGCCGGTCATGCCAAAATCACCTGCCAACTATGCCAGAACCGCTTGGCGGACACTGCAGAAACACCTGTCGGGCCGGCTGGAACCACATCTCAGACGTGCCAGAAACGTGTTCATGAGATGCTGGAACCACACCCCGAACAGACGGATACCACCTGCCAGAACCGCCTGAACCACCTGACGAGCACGCCGGAACCACCTGCTCGACTCACTGGTACCACCTCCCTGACACGCCAGAATCACCTGCTGGGTATGCCAGAACCACTTGGTGGACACTCCGGAATCATCTGCCGGACATGCCGGAACCAGCTCTCAGACACACCAGAACCAAGTGCCGGAGACGCCGGAAGCACCTGCCGAGCATGCCGGAGCCACCTGCTCGACTCGCCAGAAACACCTGCCGGACACGCCAAAATCACCTGCCGGGTATGCCAGAAGCACCTGGCGGACACTACGGAATCACCTGCCGCGCATGCCGGAAGCACGTGCCAGACTCGCCGCAACCACCTACCGGACAGACCGGAACCACCTGCCAAGAACACCGGAGCCACCTGTTCGACTCGCTGGAACCACCTGCCGGACAGGCCAATATCAACTGCTGGCTATGCCAGAACCACCTGGGGGACAGTCCGGGATCACCTGCCAGCCATGGCGGAACCACCTCTCAGACGTACCAGAACCACCTGCCGGAGAAGCTGGAAACACGTCCTGGACAGACTGGAACCACGTGACGGCCATGCCTGAACCACCTGCCAAGCACGGCGGAAACACCTGCCGGACGCGCCAAAATCACCTGCGGGCTACGCCAGAACCACTTGGACGACTCTCCGAAATGACCTGCCGGGCATGTTGGAACCACCTCTCAGACGTGCCAGAAGCACTTGGCGAACACTCCGGAATCACCTGCCGTGCATGCCGGAACCACCTCTCAGATATGCCAGAACCACGTGCCAATGTCCCCGGAAGCACCTGCCGAGCACGCCGGAACCACCTGCTCGACTCGCCAGAACCACCTGCCGGACACGCAGAAATCAACTGCCGGCTACGCCACAACCAGTTGGGGAACACTTCGGAATCACCTGCCAGGCTTGCTGGAACCACCTGCCGGTCATGCCAAAATCACCTGCCAACTACGCCAGTACCACTTGGCGGACACTGTGGAAACACCTGTCGGGCCGGCCGGAACCACATCTCAGACGTGCCAGAACCATGTGCATGAGATGCTGGAACCACACCCCGAACCGACGGAAAACACCTGCCAGACCCGTCTGAACAACCTGCCGAGCACCTACCTGACATGCCCAAATCACCAGCCGGGTATGCCAGAACCACTTGGCGGACACTCCGGAATCATCTGCCGGACATGCCGGAACCAGCTCTCAGACACACCAGAACCACGTGCCGGAGACGCCGTAAGCACCTGCCGAGCATGCCGGAGCCACCTGCTCGACTCGCCAGAAACACCAGCCGATCTTTCAAAAATCACCAGACGGCTACGCCACAACCATTTGGTGAACACTTTGGAATCACCTGCCAGGCTTGCTGGAACCACCTGCCGGTCATGCCAAAATCACCTGACAACTACGCCAGAACCGCTTGGCGGACACTGCGGAAACACCTGTCGGGCCGGCTGGAACCACATCTCAGACGTGCCAGAAACGTGTTCATGAGATGCTGGAACCACACCCCGAACAGACGGATACCACCTGCCAGAACCGCCTGAACCACCTGCCGGGCACGCCGGAACCACCTGCTCGACTCACCGGTACCACCTCCCTGACACGCCAAAATCACCTGCTGGGTATGCCAGAACCACTTGGCGGACACTCCGGAATCATCTGCCGGACATGCCGGAACCAGCTCTCAGACACACCAGAACCAAGTGCCGGAGACGCCGGAAGCACCTGCCGAGCATGCCGGAGCCACCTGCTCGACTCGCCAGAAACACCTGCCGGACACGCCGGAACCACCGGCTCGACCCACCGGAACGACCGCTGGACATGCAAAATCACCTGCCGGCTACGCCGGAAACACTTGGCGAACACTCCGGAATCACCTGCCGGGCATGCCGGAACCACCTCTCAGATATGCCAGAACCACGTGCCAATGACCCCGGAAGCACCTGCCGAGCACGCCGGAACCACCTGCTCGACTCGCCAGAACCACCTGCCGGACACGCAGAAATCACCTGCCGGCTACGCCACAACCAGTTGGGGAACACTTCGGAATCACCTGCCGGGCTTGCTGGAACCACCTGCCGGTCATGCCAAAATCACCTGCCAACTACGCCAGTACCACGTGGCGGACACTGTGGAAACACCTGTCGGGCCGGCCGGAACCACATCTCAGACGTGCCAGAACCATGTACATGAGATGCTGGAACCACACCCCGAACAGACGGAAAACACCTGCCAGACCCGTCTGAACAACCTGCCGAGCACCTACCTGACATGCCCAAAGCACCAGCTGGGTATGCCAGAACCACTTGGCGGACACTCCGGAATCATCTGCCGGACATGCCGGAACCAGCTCTCACACACACCAGAACCACGTGCCGGAGACTCCGGAAGCACCTGACGAGCATGCCGGAGCCACCTGCTCGACTCGCCAGAAACACCTGCCGGACACGCCAAAATCACCTGCCGGGTATGCCAGAACCACCTGGCGGACACTCCGAAATCACCTGCCGCGCATGCCGGAACCACCTCTCAGACGTGCCGGAAGCACGTGCCGGACACGCCGGAATCACCTACCGGACAGACCGGAACCACCTGCCAAGAACGCCGGAGCCACCTGTTCGACTCGCTGGAACCAACTGCCGGACAGGCCAATATCAACTGCTGGCTATGCCAGAACCACCTTGGGGACAGTCCGGGATCACCTGCCAGCCATGGCGGAACCACCTCTCAGACGTACCAGAACCACCTGCCGGAGAAGCTGGAAACACGTCCTGGACCGTCAGGAACCACCTGCCGGCCAAGCCTGAACCACCTGCCGAGCACCACGGAACAACCTGCCAGACACGCCAAAATCACCTGCCTGTTATGCCAGAACCACTTGGAGGACTCTCTGGGATGACCTGCCGGGCATGCCGGAACCACCTCTCAGACGTGCCAGAACCATGTGTCGGACAGTCCGGAATCACCTGTTGGGCATGCGCAACCACCTCTAAGACGTACCAGAACCACATGCCGTGCAGGCTGGAACCACCTACCGGACAGACCGGAATCACCTTTCGGGCATGCCGGAACCACCTGTCAGATGTGCCAGAAACACGTGCCGGAGACGCCGGAAGCACCTGCCAAGCACGTTGGAACCACCTGCTCAACTCGCCTGAACCACCTGCCGGACATGACAAAATCACCTGCCGACTATGCCAGAACCACTTGGCGAACACTCCGGAATCACTTGCCGGGCATGCAGGAACCACCTCTCAGACATGCCAGAAGCCCGTGCCAATGACCCCGGAAGCACCAGCCGAGCACGCCGGAACCACCTGCTCGACTAGCCAGAACCACCTGCCGATCACGCAAAAATCACCTGCTGGCTACGCCACAACCAGTTGGTGAACACTTCGGAATCACCTGCCGGGCTTGCTGGAACCACCTGGCGGACACTACGGAATCACCTGCCGCGCATGCCGGAAGCACGTGCCAGACTCGCCGCAAACACCTACCGGACAGACCGGAACCACCTGCCAAGAACGCCGGAGCCACCTGTTCGACTCGCTGGAACCACCTGCCGGACAGGCCAATATCAACTTCTGGCTATGCCAGAACCACCTGGGGGACAGTCCGGGATCACCTGCCAGCCATGGCGGAACCACCTCTCAGACGTACCAGAACCACCTGCCGGAGAAGCTGGAAACACGTCCTGGACAGACTGGAACCACGTGACGGCCATGCCTGAACCACCTGCCGAGCACGGCGGAACCACCTGCCGGACGCGCCAAAATCACCTGCGGGCTACGCCAGAACCACTTGGACGACTCTCCGAAATGACCTGCCGGGCATGTTGGAACCACCTCTCAGACGTGCCAGAAGCACTTGGCGAACACTCCGGAATCACCTGCCGTGCATGCCGGAACCACCTCTCAGATATGCCAGAACCACGTGCCAATGACCCCGGAAACACCTGCCGAGCACGCCGGAACCACCTGCTCGACTCGCCAGAACCACCTGCCGGACACGCAGAAATCACCTGCCGGCTACGCCACAACCAGTTGGGGAACACTTCGGAATCACCTGCCGGGCTTGCTGGAACCACCTGCCGGTCATGCCAAAATCACCTGCCAACTACGCCAGTACCACTTGGCGGACACTGTGGAAACACCTGTCGGGCCGGCCGGAACCACATCTCAGACGTGCCAGAACCATGTGCATGAGATGCTGGAACCACACCCCGAACCGACGGAAAACACCTGCCAGACCCGTCTGAACAACCTGCCGAGCACCTACCTGACATGCCCAAATCACCAGCCGGGTATGCCAGAACCACTTGGCGGACACTCCGGTATCATCTGCCGGACATGCCGGAACCAGCTCTCAGACACACCAGAACCACGTGCCGGAGACGCCGTAAGCACCTGCCGAGCATGCCGGAGCCACCTGCTCGACTCGCCAGAAACACCAGCCGATCATTCAAAAATCACCTGCCGGCTACGCCACAACCATTTGGTGAACACTTTGGAATCACCTGCCAGGCTTGCTGGAACCACCTGCCGGTCATGCCAAAATCACCTGACAACTACGCCAGAACCGCTTGGCGGACACTGCGGAAACACCTGTCGGGCCGGCTGGAACCACATCTCAGACGTGCCAGAAACGTGTTCATGAGATGCTGGAACCACACCCCGAACAGACGGATACCACCTGCCAGAACTGCCTGAACCACCTGCCGAGCAAGCCGGAACCACCTGCTCGACTCACCGGTACCACCTCCCTGACACGCCAAAATCACCTGCTGGGTATGCCAGAACCACTTGGCGGACACTCCGGAATCATCTGCCGGACATGCCGGAACCAGCTCTCAGACACACCAGAACCAAGTGCCGGAGACGCCGGAAGCACCTGCCGAGCATGCCGGAGCCACCTGCTCGACTCGCCAGAAACACCTGCCGGACACGCCAAAATCACCTGCCGGGTATGCCAGAAGCACCTGGCGGACACTACGGAATCACCTGCCGCGCATGCCGGAACCACCTCTCAGACGTGCCGGAAGCACGTGCCGGACACGCCGGAAACACCTACCGGACAGACCGGAACCACCTGCCAATAACGCCGGAGCCACCTGTTCGACTCGCTGGAACCACCTGCCGGACAGGCCAATATCAACTGCTGGCTATGCCAGAACCGCCTGGGGGACAGTCCGGGATCACCTGCCAGCCATGGCGGAACCACCTCTCAGACGTACCAGAACCACCTGCCGGAGAAGCTGGAAACACGTCCTGGACAGTCTGGAACCACCTGCCGTCCAAGCCTGAACCACCTGCCAAGCACCACGGGACAACCTGCCAGACACGCCAAAATCACCTGCGTGTTATGCCAGAACCACTTGGAGGACTCTCTGGGATGACCTGCCGGGCATGCCGGAACCACCTCTCAGACGTGCCAGAACCATGTGGCGGACAGTCCGGAATCACCTGTTGGGCATGCGCAACCACCTCTGAGACGTACCAGAACCACATGCCGTGCCAGCTGGAACCACCTACCGGACAGACCGGAATCACCTTTCGGGCATGCCGGAACCACCTGTCAGATGTGCCAGAAACACGTGCCGGAGACGCCGGAAGCACCTGCCAAGCACGTTGGAACCACCTGCTCAACTCGCCTGAACCACCTGCCGGACATGCCAAAATCACCTGCCGACTATGCCAGAACCACTTGGCGAACACTCCGGAATCACTTGCCGGGCATGCAGGAACCACCTCTCAGACATGTCAGAAATCCGTGCCAATGACCCCGGAAGCACCAGCCGAGCACGCCGGAACCACCTGCTCGACTCGCCAGAACCACCTGCCAATCACGCAAAAATCACCTGCCGGCTACGCCACAACCAGTTGGTGAACACTTTGGAATCACCTGCCACGCTTGCTGGAACCACCTGCCGGTCATGCCAAAATCACCTGCCAACTACGCCAGAACCGCTTGGCGGACACTGCGGAAACACCTGTCGGGCCGGCTGGAACCACATCTCAGACGTGCCAGAAACGTGTTCATGAGATGCTGGAACCACACCCCGAACAGACGGATACCACCTGCCAGAAGCGCCTGAACCACCTGCCGAGCACGCCGGAACCACCTGCTCGACTCACCGGTACCACCTCCCTGACACGCCAAAATCACCTGCTGGGTATGCCACAACCACTTGGCGGACACTCCGGAATCATCAGCCGGACATGCCGGAACCAGCTCTCAGACACACCAGAACCAAGTGCCGGAGACGCCGGAAGCACCTGCCGAGCATGCCGGAGCCACCTGCTCGACTCGCCAGAAACACCTGCCGGACACGCCAAAATCACCTGCCGGGTATGCCAGAAGCACCTGGCGGACACTACGGAATCACCTGCCGCGCATGCCGGAAGCACGTGCCAGACTCGCCGCAACCACCTACCGGACAGACCGGAACCACCTGCCAAGAACACCGGAGCCACCTGTTCGACTCGCTGGAACCACCTGCCGGACAGGCCAATATCAACTGCTGGCTATGCCAGAACCACCTGGGGGACAGTCCGGGATCACCTGCCAGCCATGGCGGAACCACCTCTCAGACGTACCAGAACCACCTGCCGGAGAAGCTGGAAACACGTCCTGGACAGACTGGAACCACGTGACGGCCATGCCTGAACCACCTGCCAAGCACGGCGGAAACACCTGCCGGACGCGCCAAAATCACCTGCGGGCTACGCCAGAACCACTTGGACGACTCTCCGAAATGACCTGCCGGGCATGTTGGAACCACCTCTCAGACGTGCCAGAAGCACGTGGAGGACAGTCCGGAATCACCTCTTGGGCATACGCAACCACCTCTGAGACGTACGAGAACCACGTGCCGTGCACGCCGGAACCACCTACCGGACAGACCGGAATCAACTTTTGGGCATGCCGGAACCACCAGTCAGATGTGCCAGAAACACGTGCCGGAGACGCCGGAAGCACCTGCCGAGCACGTCGCAACCACCTGCTCAACTCGCCTGAAGCACCTGCCGGACACGCCAAAATCACCTGCCCGCTACACCAGCACCACTTCGGGGACAAGCCGGAATCACGTGAGGGGCATGCCGGCACAGCCTCTCAGACTGAACCTCGTGCCGGACACCACAGAACCACCTGCCGGACAGACCGGAACCACCTGCCGGACACGCCGGAACCACCGGCTCGACCCGCCGGAACGACCGCTGGACATGCAAACTCACCTGCCGGCTACGCCGGAAACACTTGGCGAACACTCCGGAATCACCTGCCGGGCATGCCGGAACCACCTCTCAGATATGCCAGAACCACGTGCCAATGACCCCGGAAGCACCTGCCGAGCACGCCGGAACCACCTGCTCGACTCGCCAGAACCACCTGCCGGACACGCAGAAATCACCTGCCGGCAACGCCACAACCAGTTGGGGAACACTTTGGAATCACCTGCCGGGCGTGCTGGAACCACCTGCCGGTCATGCCAAAATCACCTGCCAAGTACGCCAGTACCACTTGGCGGACACTGCGGGAACACCTGTCGGGCCGGCCGGAACTACATCTCAGACGTGCCAGAACCATGTGCATGAGATGCTGGAACCACACCCCGAACAGACGGAAAACACCTGCCAGACCCGTCTGAACAACCTGCCGAGCACGCCGGAGCCACCTGCTCGACTCGCCGGAACCACCTAACTGACATGCCCAAATCACCTGCTGGGTATGCCAGAACCACTTGACGGACACTCCGGAATCATCTGCCGGACATGCCGGAACCAGCTCTCAGACACACCAGAACCACGTGCCGGAGACGCCGGAAGCACCTGCCGAGCATGCCGGAGCCACCTGCTCGACTCGCCAGAAACACCTGCCGGACACGCCAAAATCACCTGCCGGGTATGCCAGAACCACCTGGCGGACACTCCGAAATCACCTGTCACGCATGCCGGAACCACCTCTCAGACGTGCCGGAAGCACGTGCCGGACACGCCGGAATCACCTACCGGACAGACCGGAACCACATGCCGAGCACGCCGGAGCCACCTGTTCGACTCGCTGGAACCACCTGCCGGACACTCCGGAACCACCGGCTCGACCCGCTGGAACGACCGCTGGACATGCAAACTCACCTGCCGGCTACGCCGGAAACACTTGGCGAACACTCCGGAATCACCTGCCGGGCATGCCGGAACCACCTCTCAGATATGCCAGAACCACGTGCCAATGACCCCGGAAGCACCTGCCGAGCACGCCGGAACCACCTGCTCGACTCGCCAGAAACACCTGCCGGACACGCCAAAATCACCTGCCGGGTACGCCAGAACCACCTGGCGGACACTCCGAAATCACCTGTCGCGCATGCCGGAACCACCTCTCAGACGTGCCGGAAGCACGTGCCGGACACGCCGGAATCACCTACCGGACAGACCGGAACCACCTGCCGAGCATGCCGGAGCCACCTGTTCGACTCGCTGGAACCACCTGCCGGACAGGCCAATATCAACTGCTGGCTATGCCAGAACCACCTGGGGGACGGTCCGGAATCACCTGCCAGCCCTGGCGGAACCACCTCTCAGACGTACCAGAACCACCTGCCGGAGAAGCTGGAAACACGTCCTGGACAGTCTGGAACCACCTGCCGGCCAAGCCTGAACCACCTGCCAAGCACAACGGAACAACCTGCCAGACACGCCAAAATCACCTGCGTGTTATGCCAGAACCACTTGGAGGACTCTCTGGGATGACCTGCCAGGCATGCCGGAACCACCTCTCAGATGTGCCAGAACCATGTGGCGGACAGTCCGGAATCACCTGTTGGGCATGCGCAACCACCTCTGAGACGTACCAGAACCACATGCCGTGCCGGCTGGAACCACCTACCGGACAGACCGGAATCACCTTTCGGGCATGCCGGAACCACCTGTCAGATGTGCCAGAAACACGTGCCGGAGACGCCGGAAGCACCTGCCAAGCACGTTGGAACCACCTGCTCAACTCGCCTGAACCACCTGCCGGACATGCCAAAATCACCTGCCGACTATGCCAGAACCACTTGGCGAACACTCCGGAATCACTTGCCGGGCATGCAGGAACCACCTCTCAGACATGCCAGAACCCCGTGCCAATGACCCCGGAAGCACCAGCCGAGCACGCCGGAACCACCTGCTCGACTCGCCAGAACCAAATGCCGATCACGCAAATATCACCTGCCGGCTACGCCACAACCAGTTGGTGAACACTTTGGAATCACCTGCCAGGCTTGCTGGAACCACCTGCCAGTCATGCCAAAATCACCTGCCAACTACGCCAGAACCGCTTGGCGGACACTGCGGAAACACCTGTCGGGCCGGCTGGAACCACATCTCAGACGTGCCAGAAACGTGTTCATGAGATGCTGGAACCACACCCCGAACAGAGGGATACCACCTGCCAGAACTGCCTGAACCACCTGCCGAGCAAGCCGGAACCACCTGCTCGACTCACCGGTACCACCTGCCTGACACGCCAAAATCACCTGCTGGGTATGCCAGATCCACTTGGCGGAGACTCCGGAATCATCTGCCGGACATGCCGGAACCAGCTCTCAGACACACCAGAACCAAGTGCCGGAGACGCCGGAAGCACCTGCCGAGCATGCCGGAGCCACCTGCTCGACTCGCCAGAAACACCTGCCGGACACGCCAAAATCACCTGCCGGGTATGCCAGAAGCACCTGGCGGACACTACGGAATCACCTGCCGCGCATGCCGGAACCACCTCTCAGACGTGCCGGAAGCACGTGCCGGACACGCCGGAAACACCTACCGGACAGACCGGAACCACCTGCCAAGAACGCCGGAGCCACCTGTTCGACTCGCTGGAACCACCTGCCGGACAGGCCAATATCAACTGCTGGCTATGCCAGAACCACCTGGGGGACAGTCCGGGATCACCTGCCAGCCATGGCTGAACCACCTCTCAGACGTACCAGAACCACCTGCCGGAGAAGCTGGAAACACGTCCTGGACAGACTGGAACCACGTGACGGCCATGTCTGAACCACCTGCCGAGCACGGCGGAACCACCTGCCGGACGCGCCAAAATCACCTGCGGGCTACGCCAGAACCACTTGGACGACTCTCCGAAATGACCTGCCGGGCATGTTGGAACCACCTCTCAGACGTGCCAGAAGCACGTGGCGGACAGTCCGGAATCACCTGTTGGGCATACGCAACCACCTCTGACACGTACCAGAACCACGTGCCGTGCACGCCGGAACCACCTACCGGACAGACCGGAATCAACTTTTGGGCATGCCGGAACCACCAGTCAGATGTGCCAGAAACACGTGCCGGAGACGCCGGAAGCACCTGCCGAGCACGTCGCAACCACCTGCTCAACTCGCCTGAACCACCTGCCGGACACGCCAAAATCACCTGCCCGCTACACCAGCACCACTTCGGGGACAAGCCGGAATCACGTGAGGGGCATGCCGGCACAGCCTCTCAGACTGAACCTCGTGCCGGACACCACAGAACCACCTGCCGGACAGACCGGAACCACCTGCCGGACACGCCGGAACCACCGGTTCGACCCGCCGGAACGACCGCTGGACATGCAAACTCACCTGCCGGCTACGCCGGAAACACTTGGCGAACACTCCGGAATCACCTGCCGGGCATGCCGGAAGCACGTGCCAGACTCGCCGCAAACACCTACCGGACAGACCGGAACCACCTGCCAAGAACGCCGGAGCCACCTGTTCGACTCGCTGGAACCACCTGCCGAACAGGCCAATATCAACTGCTGGCTATGCCAGAACCACCTGGGGGACAGTCCGGGATCACCTGCCAGCCATGGCGGAACCACCTCTCAGACGTACCAGAACCACCTGCGGGAGAAGCTGGAAACACGTCCTGGACAGACTGGAACCACGTGACGGCCATGCCTGAACCACCTGCCGAGCACGGCGGAACCACCTGCTGGACGCGCCAAAATCACCTGCGGGCTACGCCAGAACCACTTGGACGACTCTCCGAAATGACCTGCCGGGCATGTTGGAACCACCTCTCAGACGTGCCAGAAGCACTTGGCGAACACTCCGGAATCACCTGCCGTGCATGCCGGAACGACCTCTCAGATATGCCAGAACCACGTGCCAATGACCCCGGAAGCACCTGCCGAGCACGCCGGAACCACCTGCTCGACTCGCCAGAACCACCTGCCGGACACGCAGAAATCACCTGCCGGCTACGCCACAACCAGTTGGGGAACACTTCGGAATCACCTGCCGGGCTTGCTGGAACCACCTGCCGGTCATGCCAAAATCACCTGCCAACTACGCCAGTACCACTTGGCGGACACTGTGGAAACACCTGTCGGGCCGGCCGGAACCACATCTCAGACGTGCCAGAACCATGTGCATGAGATGCTGGAACCACACCCCGAACCGACGGAAAACACCTGCCAGACCCGTCTGAACAACCTGCCGAGCACCTACCTGACATGCCCAAATCACCAGCCGGGTATGCCAGAACCACTTGGCGGACACTCCGGAATCATCTGCCGGACATGCCGGAACCAGCTCTCAGACACACCAGAACCACGTGCCGGAGACGCCGTAAGCACCTGCCGAGCATGCCGGAGCCACCTGCTCGACTCGCCAGAAACACCAGCCGATCATTCAAAAATCACCAGACGGCTACGCCACAACCATTTGGTGAACACTTTGGAATCACCTGCCAGGCTTGCTGGAACCACCTGCCGGTCATGCCAAAATCACCTGCCAACTACGCCAGAACCGCTTGGCGGACACTGCGGAAACACCTGTCGGGCCGGCTGGAACCACATCTCAGACGTGCCAGAAACGTGTTCATGAGATGCTGGAACCACACCCCGAACAGACGGATACCACCTGCCAGAACCGACTGAACCACCTGACGAGCACGCCGGAACCACCTGCTCGACTCACCGGTACCACCTCCCTGACACGCCAAAATCACCTGCTGGGTATGCCAGAACCACTTGGCGGACACTCCGGAATCATCTGCCGGACATGCCGGAACCAGCTCTCAGACACACCAGAACCAAGTGCCGGAGACGCCGGAAGCACCTGCCGAGCATGCCGGAGCCACCTGCTCGACTCGCCAGAAACACCTGCCGGACACGCCAAAATCACCTGCCGGGTATGCCAGAAGCACCTGGCGGACACTACGGAATCACCTGCCGCGCATGCCGGAAGCACATGCCAGACTCGCCGCAACCACCTACCGGACAGACCGGAACCACCTGCCAAGAACACCGGAGCCACCTGTTCGACTCGCTGGAACCACCTGCCGGACAGGCCAATATCAACTGCTGGCTATGCCAGAACCACCTGGGGGACAGTCCGGGATCACCTGCCAGCCATGGCGGAACCACCTCTCAGACGTACCAGAACCACCTGCCGGAGAAGCTGGAAACACGTCCTGGACAGACTGGAACCACGTGACGGCCATGCCTGACCCACCTGCCAAGCACGGCGGAAACACCTGCCGGACGCGCCAAAATCACCTGCGGGCTACGCCAGAACCACTTGGACGACTCTCCGAAATGACCTGCCGGGCATGCCGGAACCACCTCTCAGACGTGCCAGAAGCACTTGGCGAACACTCCGGAATCACCTGCCGTGCATGCCGGAACCACCTCTCAGATATGCCAGAACCACGTGCCAATGTCCCCGGAAGCACCTGCCGAGCACGCCGGAACCACCTGCTCGACTCGCCAGAACCACCTGCCGGACACGCAGAAATCACCTGCCGGCTACGCCACAACCAGTTGGGGAACACTTCGGAATCACCTGCCGGGCTTGCTGGAACCACCTGCCGGTCATGCCAAAATCACCTGCCAACTACGCCAGTACCACTTGGCGGACACTGTGGAAACACCTGTCGGGCCGGCCGGAACCACATCTCAGACGTGCCAGAACCATGTGCATGAGATGCTGGAACCACACCCCGAACCGACGGAAAACACCTGCCAGACCCGTCTGAACAACCTGCCGAGCACCTACCTGACATGCCCAAATCACCAGCCGGGTATGCCAGAACCACTTGGCGGACACTCCGGAATCATCTGCCGGACATGCCGGAACCAGCTCTCAGACACACCAGAACCACGTGCCGGAGACGCCGTAAGCACCTGCCGAGCATGCCGGAGCCACCTGCTCGACTCGCCAGAAACACCAGCCGATCTTTCAAAAATCACCAGACGGCTACGCCACAACGATTTGGTGAACACTTTGGAATCACCTGCCAGGCTTGCTGGAACCACCTGCCGGTCATGCCAAAATCACCTGACAACTACGCCAGAACCGCTTGGCGGACACTGCGGAAACACCTGTCGGGCCGGCTGGAACCACATCTCAGACGTGCCAGAAACGTGTTCATGAGATGCTGGAACCACACCCCGAACAGACGGATACCACCTGCCAGAACCGCCTGAACCACCTGCCGAGCACGCCGGAACCACCTGCTCGACTCACCGGTACCACCTCCCTGACACGCCAAAATCACCTGCTGGGTATGCCAGAACCACTTGGCGGACACTCCGGAATCATCTGCCGGACATGCCGGAACCAGCTCTCAGACACACCAGAACCAAGTGCCGGAGACGCCGGAAGCACCTGCCGAGCATGCCGGAGCCACCTGCTCGACTCGCCAGAAACACCTGCCGGACACGCCAAAATCACCTGCCGGGTATGCCAGAACCACCTGGCGGACACTACGGAATCACCTGCCGCGCATGCCGGAAGCACGTGCCAGACACGCCGCAAACACCTACCGGACAGACCGGAACCACCTGCCAAGAACGCCTGAGCCACCTGTTCGACTCGCTGGAACCACCTGCCGGACAGGCCAATATCAACTGCTGGCTATGCCAGAACCACCTGGGGGACAGTCCGGGATCACCTGCCAGCCATGGCGGAACCACCTCTCAGACGTACCAGAACCACCTGCCGGAGAAGCTGGAAACACGTCCTGGAAAGACTGGAACCACGTGACGCCCATGCCTGAACCACCTGCAGATCACCCCGGAACCACCTGCCGGACACGCCAAAATCACCTGCGGGCTACGCCAGAACCACTTGGACGACTCTCCGAAATGACCTGCCGGGCATGTTGGAACCACCTCTCAGACGTGCCAGAAGCACGTGGCGGACAGTCCGGAATCACCTCTTGGGCATACGCAACCACCTCTGAGACGTACGAGAACCACGTGCCGTGCACGCCGGAACCACCTACCGGACAGACCGGAATCAACTTTTGGGCATGCCGGAACCACCAGTCAGATGTGCCAGAAACACGTGCCCGAGACGCCGGAAGCACCTGCCGAGCACGTCGCAACCACCTGCTCAACTCGCCTGAACCACCTGCCGGACACGCCAAAATCACCTGCCCGCTACACCAGCACCACTTCGGGGACAAGCCGGAATCACGTGAGGGGCATGCCGGCACAGACTCTCAGACTTAACCTCGTGCCGGACACCACAGAACCACCTGCCGGACAGACCGGTACCACCTGCCGGACACGCCGGAACCACCGGCTCGACCCGCCGGAACGACCGCTGGACATGCAAACTCACCTGCCGGCTACGCCGGAAACACTTGGCGAACACTCCGGAATCACCTGCCGGGCATGCCGGAACCACCTCTCAGATATGCCAGAACCACGTGCCAATGACCCCGGAAGCACCTGCCGAGCACGCCGGAACCACCTGCTCGACTCGCCAGAACCACCTGCCGGACACGCAAAAATCACCTGCCGGCTATGCCACAACCAGTTGGGGAACACTTCGGAATCACCTGCCGGGCTTGCTCGAACCACCTGCCGGTCATGCCAAAATCACCTGCCAACTACGCCAGTACCACTTGGCGGACACTGTGGAAACACCTGTCGGGCCGGCCGGAACCACATCTCAGACGTGCCAGAACCATGTGCATGAGATGCTGGAACCACACCCCGAACAGTCGGAAAACACCTGCCAGACCCGTCTGAACAACCTGCCGAGCAAGCCGGAGCCACCTGCTCGACTCGCCGGAACCACCTACCTGACATACCCAAATCACCAGCCGGGTATGCCAGAACCACTTGGCGGACACTCCGGAATCATCTGCCGGACATGCCGGAACCAGCTCTCAGACACACGAGAACCACGTGCCGGAGACGCCGGAAGCACCTGCCGAGCATGCCGGAGCCACCTGCTCGACTCGCCAAAAACACCTGCCGGACACGCCAAAATCACCTGCCGGGTACGCCAGAACCACCTGGCGGACACTCCGAAATCACCTGTCGCGCATGCCGGAACCACCTCTCAGACGTGCCGGAAGCACGTGCCGTACACGCCGGAATCACCTACCGGACAGACCGGAACCACCTGCCGAGCACGCCGGAGCCACCTGTTCGACTCGCTGGAACCACCTGCCGGACAGGCCAATATCAACTGCTGGCTATGCCAGAACCACCTGGGGGACGGTCCATAATCACCTGCCAGCCATGGCGGAACCACCTCTGAGACGTACCAGAACCACCTGCCGGAGAAGCTGGAAACACGTCCTGGACAGTCTGGAACCACCTGCCGGCCAAGCCTGAACCACCTGCCAAGCACAACGGAACAACCTGCCAGACACGCCAAAATCACCTGCGTGTTATGCCAGAACCACCTGGAGGACTCTCTGGGATGACCTGCCGGGAATGCCGGAACCACCTCTCAGACGTGCCAGAACCATGTGGCGGACAGTCCGGAATCACCTGTTGGGCATGCGCAACCACCTCTGAGACGTACCAGAACCACATGCCGTGCAGGCTGGAACCACCTACCGGACAGACCGGAATCACCTTTCGGGCATGCCGGAACCACCTGTCAGATGTGCCAGAAACACGTGCCGGAGACGCCGGAAGCACCTGCCAAGCACGTTGGAACCACCTGCTCAACTCGCCTGAACCACCTGCCGGACATGACAAAATCACCTGCCGACTATGCCAGAACCACTTGGCGAACACTCCGGAATCACTTGTCGGGCATGCAGGAACCACCTCTCAGACATGCCAGAACCCCGTGCCAATGACCCCGAAAGCACAAGCCGAGCACGCCGGAACCACCTGCTCGACTCGCCATAACCACCTGCCGATCACGCAAAAATCACCTGCCGGCTACGCCACAACCAGTTGGTGAACACTTTGGAATCACCTGCCAGGCTTGCTGGAACCACCTGCCGGTCATGCCAAAATCACCTGCCAACTACGCCAGAACCGCTTGGCGGACACTGCGGAAACACCTGTCGGGCCGGCTGGAACCACATCTCAGACGTGCCAGAAACGTGTTCATGAGATGCTGGAACCACACCCTGAACAGACGGATACCACCTGCCAGAACCGCCTGAACCACCTGCCGAGCACGCCGGAACCACCTGCTCGACTCACCGGTACAACCTCTCTGACACGCCAAAATCACCTGCTGGGTATGCCAGAACCACTAGGCGGACACTCCGGAGTCATCTGCCGGACATGCCGGAACCAGCTCTCAGACACACCAGAACCAAGTGCCGGAGACGCCGGAAGCACCTGCCGAGCATGCCGGAGCCACCTGCTCGACTCGCCAGAAACACCTGCCGGACACGCCAAAATCACCTGCCGGGTATGCCAGAACCACCTGGCGGACACTACGGAATCACCTGCCGCGCATGCCAGAAGCACGTGCCAGACACGCCGCAAACACCTACCGGACAGACCGGAACCACTTGCGAAGAACACCGGAGCCACCTGTTCGACTCGCTGGAACCACCTGCCGGACAGGCCAATATCAACTGCTGGCTATGCCAGAACCACCTGGGGTACAGTCCGGGATCACCTGCCAGCCATGGCAGAACCACCTCTCAGACGTACCAGAACCACCTGCCGGAGAAGCTGGAAACAAGTCCTGGACAGACTGGAAACACGTGACGGCCATGGCTGAACCACCTGCCGAACACAGCGGAAGCACCTAGCGGACACACCAAAATCACCTGCGGGCTACGCCAGAACCACTTGGACGACTCTCCGAAATGACCTGCCGGGCATGTTGGAACCACCTCTCAGACGTGCCAGAAGCACGTGGCGGACAGTCCGGAATCACCTGTTGGGCATACGCAACCACCACTGACACGTACCAGAACCACGTGCCGTGCACGCGGGAACCACCTACCGGACAGACCGGAATCAACTTTTGGGCATGCCGGAACCACCAGTCAGATGTGCCAGAAACACGTGCCGGAGACGCCGGAAGCACCTGCCGAGCACGTCGCAACCACCTGCTCAACTCGCCTGAACCACCTGCCGGACACGCCAAAATCACCTGCCCGCTACACCAGCACCACTTCGGGGACAAGCCGGAATCACGTGAGGGGCAAGCCGGCACAGCCTCTCAGACTGAACCTCGTGCCGGACACCACAGAACCACCTGCCGGACAGACCGGAACCACCTGCCGGACACGCCGGAACCACCGGCTCGACCCGCCGGAACGACCGCTGGACATGCAAACTCACCTGCCGGCTATGCCGGAAACACTTGGCGAACACTCCGGAATCACCTGCCGGGCATGCCGGAACCACCTCTCAGATATGCCTGAATCACGTGCCAATGACCCCGGAAGAACCTGCCGAGCATGCTGGAACCACCTGCTCGACTCGCCAGAACCACCTGCCGGACACGCAGAAATCACCTGCCGGCAACGCCACAACCAGTTGGGGAACACTTTGGAATCACCTGCCGGGCGTGCTGGAACCACCTGCCGGTCATGCCAAAATCACCTGCCAAGTACGCCAGTACCACTTGGCGGACACTGTGGAAACACCTGTCGGGCCGGCCGGAACCACATCTCAGACGTGCCAGAACCATGTGCATGAGATGCTGGAACCACACCCCGAACAGACGGAAAACACCTGCCAGACCCGTCTGAACAACCTGCCGAGCACGCCGGAGCCACCTGCTCGACTCGCCGGAACCACCTACCTGACATGCCCAAATCACCTGCAGGGTATGCCAGAACCACTTGACGGACACTCCGGAATCATCTGCCGGACATGCCGGAACCAGCTCTCAGACACACCAGAACCACGTGCCGGAGACGCCGTAAGCACCTGCCAAGCATGCCGGAGCCACATGCTCGACTCGCCAGAAACACCTGCCGGACACGCCAAAATCACCTGCCGGGTACGCCAGAACCACCTGGCGGACACTCCGAAATCACCTGTCACGCATGCCGGAACCACCTCTCAGACGTGCCGGAAGCACGTGCCGGACACGCCGGAATCACCTACCGGACAGACCGGAACCACATGCCGAGCACGCCGGAGCCACCTGTTCGACTCGCTGGAACCACCTGCCGGACACGCCGGAACCACCGGCTCGACCCGCTGGAACGACCGCTGGACATGCAAACTCACCTGCCCGCTACGCCGGAAACACTTGGCGAACACTCCGGAATCACCTGCCGGGAATGCCGGAACTACCTCTCAGATATGCCAGAACCACGTGCCAATGACCCCGGAAGCACCTGCCGAGCACGCCGGAACCACCTGCTCGACTCGCCAGAAACACCTGCCGGACACGCCAAAATCACCTGCCGGGTACGCCAGAACCACCTGGCGGACACTCCGAAATCACCTGTCGAGCAGGCCGGAACCACCACTCAGACGTGCCGGAAGCACGTGCCGGACACGCCGGAATCACCTACCGGACAGACCGGAACCACCTGCCGAGCACGCCGGAGCCACCTGTTCGACTCGCTGGAACCACCTGCCGGACAGGCCAATATCAACTGCTGGCTATGCCAGAACCACCTGGGGGACGGTCCGGAATCACCTGCCAGCCATGGCGGAACCACCTCTCAGAGGTACCAGCACCACCTGCCGGAGAAGCTGGAAACACGTCCTGGACAGTCTGGAACCACCTGCCGGCCAAGCCTGAACCACCTGCCAAGCACAACGGAACAACCTGCCAGACACGCCAAAATCACCTGCGTGTTATGCCAGAACCACTTGGAGGACTCTCTGGGATGACCTGCCGGGCATGCCGGAACCACCTCTCAGACGTGCCAGAACCATGTGGCGGACAGTCCGGAATCACCTGTTGGGCATGCGCAACCACCTCTGAGACGTACCAGAACCACATGCCGTGCCGGCTGGAACCACCTACCGGACAGACCGGAATCACCTTTCGGGCATGCCGGAACCACCTGTCAGATGTGCCAGAAACACGTGCCGGAGACGCCGGAAGCACCTGCCAAGCACGTTGGAACCACCTGCTCAACTCGCCTGAACCACCTGCCGGACATGCCAAAATCACCTGCCGACTATGCCAGAACCACTTGGCGAACACTCCGGAATCACTTGCCGGGCATGCAGGAACCACCTCTCAGACATGCCAGAACCCCGTGCCAATGACCCCGGAAGCACCAGCCGAGCACGCCGGAACCACCTGCTCGACTCGCCAGAACCAAATGCCGATCACGCAAAAATCACCTGCCGGCTACGCCACAACCAGTTGGTGAACACTTTGGAATCACCTGCCAGGCTTGCTGGAACCACCTGCCAGTCATGCCAAAATCACCTGCCAACTACGCCAGAACCGCTTGGCGGACACTGCGGAAACACCTGTCGGGCCGGCTGGAACCACATCTCAGACGTGCCAGAAACGTGTTCATGAGATGCTGGAACCACACCCCGAACAGACGGATACCACCTGCCAGAACCGCCTGAACCACCTGCCGAGCACGCCGGAACCACCTGCTCGACTCACCGGTACCACCTGCCTGACACGCCCAAATCACCTGCTGGGTATGCCAGATCCACTTGGCGGAGACTCCGGAATCATCTGCCGGACATGCCGGAACCAGCTCCCAGACACACCAGAACCAAGTGCCGGAGACGCCGGAAGCACCTGCCGAGCATGCCGGAGCCACCTGCTCGACTCGCCAGAAACACCTGCCGGACACGCCAAAATCACCTGCCGGGTATGCCAGAACCACCTGGCGGACACTACGGAATCACCTGCCGCGCATGCCGGAAGCACGTGCCAGACAGGCCGCAAACACCTACCGGACAGACCGGAACCACCTGCCAAGAACGCCTGAGCCACCGGTTCGACTCGCTGGAACCACCTGCCGGACAGGCCAATATCAACTGCTGGCTATGCCAGAACCACCTGGGGGACAGTCCGGGATCACCTGCCAGCCATGGCGGAACCACCTCTCAGACGTACCAGAACCACCTGCCGGAGAAGCTGGAAACACGTCCTGGAAAGACTGGAACCACGTGACGCCCATGCCTGAACCACCTGCAGAGCACCCCGGAACCACCTGCCGGACACGCCAAAATCACCTGCGGGCTACGCCAGAACCACTTGGACGACTCTCCGAAATGACCTGCCGGGCATGTTGGAACCACCTCTCAGACGTGCCAGAAGCACTTGGCGAACACTCCGGAATCACCTGCCGTGCATGCCGGAACCACCTCTCAGATATGCCAGAACCACGTGCCAATGTCCCCGGAAGCACCTGCCGAGCACGCCGGAACCACCTGCTCGACTCGCCAGAACCACCTGCCGGACACGCAGAAATCACCTGCCGGCTACGCCACAACCAGTTGGGGAACACTTCGGAATCACCTGCCGGGCTTGCTGGAACCACCTGCCGGTCATGCCAAAATCACCTGCCAACTACGCCAGTACCACTTGGCGGACACTGTGGAAACACCTGTCGGGCCGGCCGGAACCACATCTCAGACGTGCCAGAACCATGTGCATGAGATGCTGGAACCACACCCCGAACCGACGGAAAACACCTGCCAGACCCGTCTGAACAACCTGCCGAGCACCTACCTGACATGCCCAAATCACCAGCCGGGTATGCCAGAACCACTTGGCGGACACTCCGGAATCATCTGCCGGACATGCCGGAACCAGCTCTCAGACACACCAGAACCACGTGCCGGAGACGCCGTAAGCACCTGCCGAGCATGCCGGAGCCACCTGCTCGACTCGCCAGAAACACCAGCCGATCTTTCAAAAATCACCAGATGGCTACGCCACAACCATTTGGTGAACACTTTGGAATCACCTGACAGGCTTGCTGGAACCACCTGCCGGTCATGCCAAAATCACCTGACAACTACGCCAGAACCGCTTGGCGGACACTGCGGAAACACCTGTCGGGCCGGCTGGAACCACATCTCAGACGTGCCAGAAACGTGTTCATGAGATGCTGGAACCACACCCCAAACAGACGGATACCACCTTCCAGAACCGCCTGAACCACCTGCCGAGCACGCCGGAACCACCTGCTCGACTCACCGGTACCACCTCCCTGACACGCCAAAATCACCTGCTGGGTATGCCAGAACCACTTGGCGGACACTCCGGAATCATCTGCCGGACATGCCGGAACCAGCTCTCAGACACAACAGAACCAAGTGCCGGAGACGCCGGAAGCACCTGCCGAGCATGCCGGAGCCACCTGCTCGACTCGCCAGAAACACCTGCCGGACACGCCAAAATCACCTGCCGGGTACGCCAGAACCACCGGGCGGACACTACGGAATCACCTGCCGCGCATGCCGGAACCACCTCTCAGACGTGCCGGAAGCACGTGCCGGACACGCCGGAAACACCTACCGGACAGACCGGAACCACCTGCCAAGAACGCCGGAGCCACCTGTTCGACTCGCTGGAACCACCTGCCGGACAGGCCAATATCAACTGCTGGCTATGCCAGAGCCGCCTGGGGCACAGTCCGGGATCACCTGCCAGCCATGGCGGAACCACCTCTCAGACGTACCAGAACCACCTGCGGGAGAAGCTGGAAACACGTCCTGGACAGACTGGAACCACGTGACGGCCATGCCTGAACCACCTGCCGAGCACGGCGGAACCACCTGCCGGACACGCCAAAATCACCTGCGGGCTACGCCAGAACCACTTGGACGACTCTCCGAAATGACCTGCCGGGCATGTTGGAACCACCTCTCAGACGTGCCAGAAGCACGTGGAGGACAGTCCGGAATCACCTCTTGGGCATACGCAACCACCTCTGAGACGTACGAGAACCACGTGCCGTGCACGCCGGAACCACCTACCGGACAGACCGGAATCAACTTTTGGGCATGCCGGAACCACCAGTCAGATGTGCCAGAAACACGTGCCGGAGACGCCGGAAGCACCTGCCGAGCACGTCGCAACCACCTGCTCAACTCGCCTGAACCACCTGCCGGACACGCCAAAATCACCTGCCCGCTACACCAGCACCACTTCGGGGACAAGCCGGAATCACGTGAGGGGCATGCCGGCACAGCCTCTCAGACTGAACCTCGTGCCGGACACCACAGAAACACCTGCCGGGCAGACCGGAACCACCTGCCGGACACGCCGGAACCACCGGCTCAACCCGCCGGAACGACCGCTGGACATGCAAACTCACCTGCCGGCTACGCCGGAAACACTTGGCGAACACTCCGGAATCACCTGCCGGGCATGCCGGAACCACCTCTCAGATATGCCAGAACCACGTGCCAATGACCCCGGAAGCACCTGCCGAGCACGCCGGAACCACCTGCTCGACTCGCCAGAACCACCTGCCGGACACGCAGAAATCACCTGCCGGCAACGCCACAACCAGTTGGGGAACACTTTGGAATCACCTGCCGGGCGTGCTGGAACCACCTGCCGGTCATGCCAAAATCACCTGCCAAGTACGCCAGTACCACTTGGCGGACACTGTGGAAACACCTGTCGGGCCGGCCGGAACTACATCTCAGACGTGCCAGAACCATGTGCATGAGATGCTGGAACCACACCCCGAACAGACGGAAAACACCTGCCAGACCCGTCTGAACAACCTGCCGAGCACGCCGGAGCCACCTGCTCGACTCGCCGGAACCACCTAACTGACATGCCCAAATCACCTGCTGGGTATGCCAGAACCACTTGACGGACACTCCGGAATCATCTGCCGGACATGCCGGAACCAGCTCTCAGACACACCAGAACCACGTGCCGGAGACGCCGGAAGCACCTGCCGAGCATGCCGGAGCCACCTGCTCGACTCGCCAGAAACACCTGCCGGACACGCCAAAATCACCTGCCGGGTATGCCAGAACCACCTGGCGGACACTCCGAAATCACCTGTCACGCATGCCGGAACCACCTCTCAGACGTGCCGGAAGCACGTGCCGGACACGCCGGAATCACCTACCGGACAGACCGGAACCACATGCCGAGCACGCCGGAGCCACCTGTTCGACTCGCTGGAACCACCTGCCGGACACTCCGGAACCACCGGCTCGACCCGCTGGAACGACCGCTGGACATGCAAACTCACCTGCCGGCTACGCCGGAAACACTTGGCGAACACTCCGGAATCACCTGCCGGGCATGCCGGAACCACCTCTCAGATATGCCAGAACCACGTGCCAATGACCCCGGAAGCACCTGCCGAGCACGCCGGAACCACCTGCTCGACTCGCCAGAAACACCTGCCGGACACGCCAAAATCACCTGCCGGGTACGCCAGAACCACCTGGCGGACACTCCGAAATCACCTGTCGCGCATGCCGGAACCACCTCTCAGACGTGCCGGAAGCACGTGCCGGACACGCCGGAATCACCTACCGGACAGACCGGAACCACCTGCCGAGCACGCCGGAGCCACCTGTTCGACTCGCTGGAACCACCTGCCGGACAGGCCAATATCAACTGCTGGCTATGCCAGAACCACCTGGGGGACGGTCCGGAATCACCTGCCAGCCCTGGCGGAACCACCTCTCAGACGTACCAGAACCACCTGCCGGAGAAGCTGGAAACACGTCCTGGACAGTCTGGAACCACCTGCCGGCCAAGCCTGAACCACCTGCCAAGCACAACGGAACAACCTGCCAGACACGCCAAAATCACCTGCGTGCTATGCCAGAACCACTTGGAGGACTCTCTGGGATGACCTGCCAGGCATGCCGGAACCACCTCTCAGATGTGCCAGAACCATGTGGCGGACAGTCCGGAATCACCTGTTGGGCATGCGCAACCACCTCTGAGACGTACCAGAACCACATGCCGTGCCGGCTGGAACCACCTACCGGACAGACCGGAATCACCTTTCGGGCATGCCGGAACCACCTGTCAGATGTGCCAGAAACACGTGCCGGAGACGCCGGAAGCACCTGCCAAGCACGTTGGAACCACCTGCTCAACTTGCCTGAACCACCTGCCGGACATGCCAAAATCACCTGCCGACTATGCCAGAACCACTTGGCGAACACTCCGGAATCACTTGCCGGGCATGCAGGAACCACCTCTCAGACATGCCAGAACCCCGTGCCAATGACCCCGGAAGCACCAGCCGAGCACGCCGGAACCACCTGCTCGACTCGCCAGAACCAAATGCCGATCACGCAAAAATCACCTGCCGGCTACGCCACAACCAGTTGGTGAACACTTTGGAATCACCTGCCAGGCTTGCTGGAACCACCTGCCAGTCATGCCAAAATCACCTGCCAACTACGCCAGAACCGCTTGGCGGACACTGCGGAAACACCTGTCGGGCCGGCTGGAACCACATCTCAGACGTGCCAGAAACGTGTTCATGAGATGCTGGAACCACACCCCGAACAGACGGATACCACCTGCCAGAACTGCCTGAACCACCTGCCGAGCAAGCCGGAACCACCTGCTCGACTCACCGGTGACACCTGCCTGACACGCCAAAATCACCTGCTGGGTATGCCAGATCCACTTGGCGGAGACTCCGGAATCATCTGCCGGACATGCCGGAACCAGCTCCCAGACACACCAGAACCAAGTGCCGGAGACGCCGGAAGCACCTGCCGAGCATGCCGGAGCCACCTGCTCGACTCGCCAGAAACACCTGCCGGACACGCCAAAATCACCTGCCGGGTATGCCAGAAGCACCTGGCGGACACTACGGAATCACCTGCCGCGCATGCCGGAACCACCTCTCAGACGTGCCGGAAGCACGTGCCGGACACGCCGGAAACACCTACCGGACAGACCGGAACCACCTGCCAAGAACGCCGGAGCCACCTGTTCGACTCGCTGGAACCACCTGCCGGACAGGCCAATATCAACTGCTGGCTATGCCAGAACCACCTGGGGGACAGTCCGGGATCACCTGCCAGCCATGGCGGAACCACCTCTCAGACGTACCAGAACCACCTGCCGGAGAAGCTGGAAACACGTCCTGGACAGACTGGAACCACGTGACGGCCATGCCTGAACCACCTGCCGAGCACGGCGGAACCACCTGCCGGACGCGCCAAAATCACCTGCGGGCTACGCCAGAACCACTTGGACGACTCTCCGAAATGACCTGCCGGGCAGGTTGGAACCACCTCTCAGACGTGCCAGAAGCACGTGGCGGACAGTCCGGAATCACCTGTTGGGCATACGCAACCACCTCTGACACGTACCAGAACCACGTGCCGTGCACGCCGGAACCACCTACCGGACAGACCGGAATCAACTTTTGGGCATGCCGGAACCACCAGTCAGATGTGCCAGAAACACGTGCCGGAGACGCCGGAAGCACCTGCCGAGCACGTCGCAACCACCTGCTCAACTCGCCTGAACCACCTGCCGGACACGCCAAAATCACCTGCCCGCTACACCAGCACCACTTCGGGGACAAGCCGGAATCACGTGAGGGGCATGCCGGCACAGCCTCTAAGACTGAACCTCGTGCCGGACACCACAGAACCACCTGCCGGACAGACCGGAACCACCTGCCGGACACGCCGGAACCACCGGCTCGACCCGCCGGAACGACCGCTGGACATGCAAACTCACCTGCCGGCTACGCCGGAAACACTTGGCGAACACTCCGGAATCACCTGCCGGGCATGCCGGAAGCACGTGCCAGACTCGCCGCAAACACCTACCGGACAGACCGGAACCACCTGCCAAGAACGCCGGAGCCACCTGTTCGACTCGCTGGAACCACCTGCCGAACAGGCCAATATCAACTGCTGGCTATGCCAGAACCACCTGGGGGACAGTCCGGGATCACCTGCCAGCCATGGCGGAACCACCTCTCAGACGTACCAGAACCACCTGCCGGAGAAGCTGGAAACACGTCCTGGACAGACTGGAACCACGTGACGGCCATGCCTGAACCACCTGCCGAGCACGGCGGAACCACCTGCTGGACGCGCCAAAATCACCTGCGGGCTACGCCAGAACCACTTGGACGACTCTCCGAAATGACCTGCCGGGCATGTTGGAACCACCTCTCAGACGTGCCAGAAGCACTTGGCGAACACTCCGGAATCACCTGCCGTGCATGCCGGAACGACCTCTCAGATATGCCAGAACCACGTGCCAATGACCCCGGAAGCACCTGCCGAGCACGCCGGAACCACCTGCTCGACTCGCCAGAAACACCAGCCGATCTTTCAAAAATCACCAGACGGCTACGCCACAACCATTTGGTGAACACTTTGGAATCACCTGCCAGGCTTGCTGGAACCACCTGCCGGTCATGCCAAAATCACCTGACAACTACGCCAGAACCGCTTGGCGGACACTGCGGAAACACCTGTCGGGCCGGCTGGAACCACATCTCAGACGTGCCAGAAACGTGTTCATGAGATGCTGGAACCACACCCCGAACAGACGGATACCACCTGCCAGAACCGCCTGAACCACCTGCCGAGCACGCCGGAACCACCTGCTCGACTCACCGGTACCACCTCCCTGACACGCCAAAATCACCTGCTGGGTATGCCAGAACCACTTGGCGGACACTCCGGAATCATCTGCCGGACATGCCGGAACCAGCTCTCAGACACACCAGAACCAAGTGCCGGAGATGCCGGAAGCACCTGCCGAGCATGCCGGAGCCACCTGCTCGACTCGCCAGAAACACCTGCCGGACACGCCAAAATCACCTGCCGGGTATGCCAGAACCACCGGGCGGACACTACGGAATCACCTGCCGCGCATGCCGGAACCACCTCTCAGACGTGCCGGAAGCACGTGCCGGACACGCCGGAAACACCTACCGGACAGACCGGAACCACCTGCCAAGAACGCCGGAGCCACCTGTTCGACTCGCTGGAACCACCTGCCGGACAGGCCAATATCAACTGCTGGCTATGCCAGAGCCGCCTGGGGGACAGTCCGGGATCACCTGCCAGCCATGGCGGAACCACCTCTCAGACGTACCAGAACCACCTGCGGGAGAAGCTGGAAACACGTCCTGGACAGACTGGAACCACGTGACGGCCATGCCTGAACCACCTGCCGAGCACGGCGGAACCACCTGCCGGACACGCCAAAATCACCTGCGGGCTACGCCAGAACCACTTGGACGACTCTCCGAAATGACCTGCCGGGCATGTTGGAACCACCTCTCAGACGTGCCAGAAGCACGTGGAGGACAGTCCGGAATCACCTCTTGGGCATACGCAACCACCTCTGAGACGTACGAGAACCACGTGCTGTGCACGCCGCAACCACCTACCGGACAGACCGGAATCAACTTTTGGGCATGCCGGAACCACCAGTCAGATGTGCCAGAAACACGTGCCGGAGACGCCGGAAGCACCTGCCGAGCACGTCGCAACCACCTGCTCAACTCGCCTGAACCACCTGCCGGACACGCCAAAATCACCTGCCCGCTACACCAGCACCACTTCGGGGACAAGCCGGAATCACGTGAGGGGCATGCCGGCACAGCCTCTCAGACTGAACCTCGTGCCGGACACCACAGAACCACCTGCCGGGCAGACCGGAACCACCTGCCGGACACGCCGGAACCACCGGCTCGACCCGCCGGAACGACCGCTGGACATGCAAACTCACCTGCCGGCTACGCCGGAAACACTTGGCGAACACTCCGGAATCACCTGCCGGGCATGCCGGAACCACCTCTCAGATATGCCAGAACCACGTGCCAATGACCCCGGAAGCACCTGCCGAGCACGCCGGAACCACCTGCTCGACTCGCCAGAACCACCTGCCGGACACGCAAAAATCACCTGCCGGCTATGCCACAACCAGTTGGGGAACACTTCGGAATCACCTGCCGGGCTTGCTCGAACCACCTGCCGGTCATGCCAAAATCACCTGCCAACTACGCCAGTACCACTTGGCGGACACTGTGGAAACACCTGTCGGGCCGGCCGGAACCACATCTCAGACGTGCCAGAACCATGTGCATGAGATGCTGGAACCACACCCCGAACAGTCGGAAAACACCTGCCAGACCCGTCTGAACAACCTGCCGAGCACGCCGGAGCCACCTGCTCGACTCGCCGGAACCACCTACCTGACATACCCAAATCACCAGCCGGGTATGCCAGAACCACTTGGCGGACACTCCGGAATCATCTGCCGGACATGCCGGAACCAGCTCTCAGACACACGAGAACCACGTGCCGGAGACGCCGGAAGCACCTGCCGAGCATGCCGGAGCCACCTTCTCGACTCGCCAGAAACACCTGCCGGACACGCCAAAATCACCTGCCGGGTACGCCAGAACCACCTGGCGGACACTCCGAAATCACCTGTCGCGCATGCCGGAACCACCTCTCAGACGTGCCGGAAGCACGTGCCGGACACGCCGGAATCACCTACCGGACAGACCGGAACCACCTGCCGAGCACGCCGGAGCCACCTGTTCGACTCGCTGGAACCACCTGCCGGACAGGCCAATATCAACTGCTGGCTATGCCAGAACCACCTGGGGGACGGTCCATAATCACCTGCCAGCCATGGCGGAACCACCTCTGAGACGTACCAGAACCACCTGCCGGAGAAGCTGGAAACACGTCCTGGACAGTCTGGAACCACCTGCCGGCCAAGCCTGAACCACCTGCCAAGCACAACGGAACAACCTGCCAGACACGCCAAAATCACCTGCGTGTTATGCCAGAACCACCTGGAGGACTCTCTGGGATGACCTGCCGGGAATGCCGGAACCACCTCTCAGACGTGCCAGAACCATGTGGCGGACAGTCCGGAATCACCTGTTGGGCATGCGCAACCACCTCTGAGACGTACCAGAACCACATGCCGTGCAGGCTGGAACCACCTACCGGACAGACCGGAATCACCTTTCGGGCATGCCGGAACCACCTGTCAGATGTGCCAGAAACACGTGCCGGAGACGCCGGAAGCACCTGCCAAGCACGTTGGAACCACCTGCTCAACTCGCCTGAACCACCTGCCGGACATGCCAAAATCACCTGCCGACTATGCCAGAACCACTTGGCGAACACTCCGGAATCACTTGCCGGGCATGCAGGAACCACCTCTCAGACATGCCAGAACCCCGTGCCAATGACCCCGGAAGCACAAGCCGAGCACGCCGGAACCACCTGCTCGACTCGCCATAACCACCTGCCGATCACGCAAAAATCACCTGCCGGCTACGCCACAACCAGTTGGTGAACACTTTGGAATCACCTGCCAGGCTTGCTGGAACCACCTGCCAGTCATGCCAAAATCACCTGCCAACTACGCCAGAACCGCTTGGCGGACACTGCGGAAACACCTGTCGGGCCGGCTGGAACCACATCTCAGACGTGCCAGAAACGTGTTCATGAGATGCTGGAACCACACCCCGAACAGACGGATACCACCTGCCAGAACCGCCTGAACCACCTGCCGAGCACGCCGGAACCACCTGCTCGACTCACCGGTACCACCTCTCTGACACGCCAAAATCACCTGCTGGGTATGCCAGAACCACTAGGCGGACACTCCGGAGTCATCTGCCGGACATGCCGGAACCAGCTCTCAGACACACCAGAACCAAGTGCCGGAGACGCCGGAAGCACCTGCCGAGCATGCCGGAGCCACCTGCTCGACTCGCCAGAAACACCTGCCGGACACGCCAAAATCACCTGCCGGGTATGCCAGAACCACCTGGCGGACACTACGGAATCACCTGCCGCGCATGCCAGAAGCACGTGCCAGACACGCCGCAAACACCTACCGGACAGACCGGAACCACTTGCGAAGAACACCGGAGCCACCTGTTCGACTCGCTGGAACCACCTGCCGGACAGGCCAATATCAACTGCTGGCTATGCCAGAACCACCTGGGGTACAGTCCGGGATCACCTGCCAGCCATGGCAGAACCACCTCTCAGACGTACCAGAACCACCTGCCGGAGAAGCTGGAAACACGTCCTGGACAGACTGGAAACACGTGACGGCCATGGCTGAACCACCTGCCGAACACAGCGGAAGCACCTAGCGGACACACCAAAATCACCTGCGGGCTACGCCAGAACCACTTGGACGACTCTCCGAAATGACCTGCCGGGCATGTTGGAACCACCTCTCAGACGTGCCAGAAGCACGTGGCGGACAGTCCGGAATCACCTGTTGGGCATACGCAACCACCACTGACACGTACCAGAACCACGTGCCGTGCACGCGGGAACCACCTACCGGACAGACCGGAATCAACTTTTGGGCATGCCGGAACCACCAGTCAGATGTGCCAGAAACACGTGCCGGAGACGCCGGAAGCACCTGCCGAGCACGTCGCAACCACCTGCTCAACTCGCCTGAACCACCTGCCGGACACGCCAAAATCACCTGCCCGCTACACCAGCACCACTTCGGGGACAAGCCGGAATCACGTGAGGGGCAAGCCGGCACAGCCTCTCAGACTGAACCTCGTGCCGGAAAACACAGAACCACCTGCCGGACAGACCGGAACCACCTGCCGGACACGCCGGAACCACCGGCTCGACCCGCCGGAACGACCGCTGGACATGCAAACTCACCTGCCGGCTATGCCGGAAACACTTGGCGAACACTCCGGAATCACCTGCCGGGCATGCCGGAACCACCTCTCAGATATGCCATAACCACGTGCCAATGACCCCGGAAGCACCTGCCGAGCACGCTGGAACCACCTGCTCGACTCGCCAGAACCACCTGCCGGACACGCAGAAATCACCTGCCGGCAACGCCACAACCAGTTGGGGAACACTTTGGAATCACCTGCCGGGCGTGCTGGAACCACCTGCCGGTCATGCCAAAATCACCTGCCAAGTACGCCAGTACCACTTGGCGGACACTGTGGAAACACCTGTCGGGCCGGCCGGAACCACATCTCAGACGTGCCAGAACCATGTGCATGAGATGCTGGAACCACACCCCGAACAGACGGAAAACACCTGCCAGACCCGTCTGAACAACCTGCCGAGCACGCCGGAGCCACCTGCTCGACTCGCCGGAACCACCTACCTGACATGCCCAAATCACCTGCAGGGTATGCCAGAACCACTTGACGGACACTCCGGAATCATCTGCCGGACATGCCGGAACCAGCTCTCAGACACACCAGAACCACGTGCCGGAGACGCCGTAAGCACCTGCCGAGCATGCCGGAGCCACCTGCTCGACTCGCCAGAAACACCTGCCGGACGCGCCAAAATCACCTGCGGGCTACGCCAGAACCACTTGGACGACTCTCCGAAATGACCTGCCGGGCATGTTGGAACCACCTCTCAGACGTGCCAGAAGCACTTGGCGAACACTCCGGAATCACCTGCCGTGCATGCCGGAACCACCTCTCAGATATGCCAGAACCACGTGCCAATGTCCCCGGAAGCACCTGCCGAGCACGCCGGAACCACCTGCTCGACTCGCCAGAACCACCTGCCGGACACGCAGAAATCACCTGCCGGCTACGCCACAACCAGTTGGGGAACACTTCGGAATCACCTGCCGGGCTTGCTGGAACCACCTGCCGGTCATGCCAAAATCACCTGCCAACTACGCCAGTACCACTTGGCGGACACTGTGGAAACACCTGTCGGGCCGGCCGGAACCACATCTCAGACGTGCCAGAACCATGTGCATGAGATGCTGGAACCACACCCCGAACCGACGGAAAACACCTGCCAGACCCGTCTGAACAACCTGCCGAGCACCTACCTGACATGCCCAAATCACCAGCCGGGTATGCCAGAACCACTTGGCGGACACTCCGGAATCATCTGCCGGACATGCCGGAACCAGCTCTCAGACACACCAGAACCACGTGCCGGAGACGCCGTAAGCACCTGCCGAGCATGCCGGAGCCACCTGCTCGACTCGCCAGAAACACCAGCCGATCTTTCAAAAATCACCAGATGGCTACGCCACAACCATTTGGTGAACACTTTGGAATCACCTGACAGGCTTGCTGGAACCACCTGCCGGTCATGCCAAAATCACCTGACAACTACGCCAGAACCGCTTGGCGGACACTGCGGAAACACCTGTCGGGCCGGCTGGAACCACATCTCAGACGTGCCAGAAACGTGTTCATGAGATGCTGGAACCACACCCCAAACAGACGGATACCACCTTCCAGAACCGCCTGAACCACCTGCCGAGCACGCCGGAACCACCTGCTCGACTCACCGGTACCACCTCCCTGACACGCCAAAATCACCTGCTGGGTATGCCAGAACCACTTGGCGGACACTCCGGAATCATCTGCCGGACATGCCGGAACCAGCTCTCAGACACAACAGAACCAAGTGCCGGAGACGCCGGAAGCACCTGCCGAGCATGCCGGAGCCACCTGCTCGACTCGCCAGAAACACCTGCCGGACACGCCAAAATCACCTGCCGGGTACGCCAGAACCACCGGGCGGACACTACGGAATCACCTGCCGCGCATGCCGGAACCACCTCTCAGACGTGCCGGAAGCACGTGCCGGACACGCCGGAAACACCTACCGGACAGACCGGAACCACCTGCCAAGAACGCCGGAGCCACCTGTTCGACTCGCTGGAACCACCTGCCGGACAGGCCAATATCAACTGCTGGCTATGCCAGAGCCGCCTGGGGCACAGTCCGGGATCACCTGCCAGCCATGGCGGAACCACCTCTCAGACGTACCAGAACCACCTGCGGGAGAAGCTGGAAACACGTCCTGGACAGACTGGAACCACGTGACGGCCATGCCTGAACCACCTGCCGAGCACGGCGGAACCACCTGCCGGACACGCCAAAATCACCTGCGGGCTACGCCAGAACCACTTGGACGACTCTCCGAAATGACCTGCCGGGCATGTTGGAACCACCTCTCAGACGTGCCAGAAGCACGTGGAGGACAGTCCGGAATCACCTCTTGGGCATACGCAACCACCTCTGAGACGTACGAGAACCACGTGCCGTGCACGCCGGAACCACCTACCGGACAGACCGGAATCAACTTTTGGGCATGCCGGAACCACCAGTCAGATGTGCCAGAAACACGTGCCGGAGACGCCGGAAGCACCTGCCGAGCACGTCGCAACCACCTGCTCAACTCGCCTGAACCACCTGCCGGACACGCCAAAATCACCTGCCCGCTACACCAGCACCACTTCGGGGACAAGCCGGAATCACGTGAGGGGCATGCCGGCACAGCCTCTCAGACTGAACCTCGTGCCGGACACCACAGAAACACCTGCCGGGCAGACCGGAACCACCTGCCGGACACGCCGGAACCACCGGCTCAACCCGCCGGAACGACCGCTGGACATGCAAACTCACCTGCCGGCTACGCCGGAAACACTTGGCGAACACTCCGGAATCACCTGCCGGGCATGCCGGAACCACCTCTCAGATATGCCAGAACCACGTGCCAATGACCCCGGAAGCACCTGCCGAGCACGCCGGAACCACCTGCTCGACTCGCCAGAACCACCTGCCGGACACGCAGAAATCACCTGCCGGCAACGCCACAACCAGTTGGGGAACACTTTGGAATCACCTGCCGGGCGTGCTGGAACCACCTGCCGGTCATGCCAAAATCACCTGCCAAGTACGCCAGTACCACTTGGCGGACACTGTGGAAACACCTGTCGGGCCGGCCGGAACTACATCTCAGACGTGCCAGAACCATGTGCATGAGATGCTGGAACCACACCCCGAACAGACGGAAAACACCTGCCAGACCCGTCTGAACAACCTGCCGAGCACGCCGGAGCCACCTGCTCGACTCGCCGGAACCACCTAACTGACATGCCCAAATCACCTGCTGGGTATGCCAGAACCACTTGACGGACACTCCGGAATCATCTGCCGGACATGCCGGAACCAGCTCTCAGACACACCAGAACCACGTGCCGGAGACGCCGGAAGCACCTGCCGAGCATGCCGGAGCCACCTGCTCGACTCGCCAGAAACACCTGCCGGACACGCCAAAATCACCTGCCGGGTATGCCAGAACCACCTGGCGGACACTCCGAAATCACCTGTCACGCATGCCGGAACCACCTCTCAGACGTGCCGGAAGCACGTGCCGGACACGCCGGAATCACCTACCGGACAGACCGGAACCACATGCCGAGCACGCCGGAGCCACCTGTTCGACTCGCTGGAACCACCTGCCGGACACTCCGGAACCACCGGCTCGACCCGCTGGAACGACCGCTGGACATGCAAACTCACCTGCCGGCTACGCCGGAAACACTTGGCGAACACTCCGGAATCACCTGCCGGGCATGCCGGAACCACCTCTCAGATATGCCAGAACCACGTGCCAATGACCCCGGAAGCACCTGCCGAGCACGCCGGAACCACCTGCTCGACTCGCCAGAAACACCTGCCGGACACGCCAAAATCACCTGCCGGGTACGCCAGAACCACCTGGCGGACACTCCGAAATCACCTGTCGCGCATGCCGGAACCACCTCTCAGACGTGCCGGAAGCACGTGCCGGACACGCCGGAATCACCTACCGGACAGACCGGAACCACCTGCCGAGCACGCCGGAGCCACCTGTTCGACTCGCTGGAACCACCTGCCGGACAGGCCAATATCAACTGCTGGCTATGCCAGAACCACCTGGGGGACGGTCCGGAATCACCTGCCAGCCCTGGCGGAACCACCTCTCAGACGTACCAGAACCACCTGCCGGAGAAGCTGGAAACACGTCCTGGACAGTCTGGAACCACCTGCCGGCCAAGCCTGAACCACCTGCCAAGCACAACGGAACAACCTGCCAGACACGCCAAAATCACCTGCGTGCTATGCCAGAACCACTTGGAGGACTCTCTGGGATGACCTGCCAGGCATGCCGGAACCACCTCTCAGATGTGCCAGAACCATGTGGCGGACAGTCCGGAATCACCTGTTGGGCATGCGCAACCACCTCTGAGACGTACCAGAACCACATGCCGTGCCGGCTGGAACCACCTACCGGACAGACCGGAATCACCTTTCGGGCATGCCGGAACCACCTGTCAGATGTGCCAGAAACACGTGCCGGAGACGCCGGAAGCACCTGCCAAGCACGTTGGAACCACCTGCTCAACTCGCCTGAACCACCTGCCGGACATGCCAAAATCACCTGCCGACTATGCCAGAACCACTTGGCGAACACTCCGGAATCACTTGCCGGGCATGCAGGAACCACCTCTCAGACATGCCAGAACCCCGTGCCAATGACCCCGGAAGCACCAGCCGAGCACGCCGGAACCACCTGCTCGACTCGCCAGAACCAAATGCCGATCACGCAAAAATCACCTGCCGGCTACGCCACAACCAGTTGGTGAACACTTTGGAATCACCTGCCAGGCTTGCTGGAACCACCTGCCAGTCATGCCAAAATCACCTGCCAACTACGCCAGAACCGCTTGGCGGACACTGCGGAAACACCTGTCGGGCCGGCTGGAACCACATCTCAGACGTGCCAGAAACGTGTTCATGAGATGCTGGAACCACACCCCGAACAGACGGATACCACCTGCCAGAACTGCCTGAACCACCTGCCGAGCAAGCCGGAACCACCTGCTCGACTCACCGGTGACACCTGCCTGACACGCCAAAATCACCTGCTGGGTATGCCAGATCCACTTGGCGGAGACTCCGGAATCATCTGCCGGACATGCCGGAACCAGCTCCCAGACACACCAGAACCAAGTGCCGGAGACGCCGGAAGCACCTGCCGAGCATGCCGGAGCCACCTGCTCGACTCGCCAGAAACACCTGCCGGACACGCCAAAATCACCTGCCGGGTATGCCAGAAGCACCTGGCGGACACTACGGAATCACCTGCCGCGCATGCCGGAACCACCTCTCAGACGTGCCGGAAGCACGTGCCGGACACGCCGGAAACACCTACCGGACAGACCGGAACCACCTGCCAAGAACGCCGGAGCCACCTGTTCGACTCGCTGGAACCACCTGCCGGACAGGCCAATATCAACTGCTGGCTATGCCAGAACCACCTGGGGGACAGTCCGGGATCACCTGCCAGCCATGGCGGAACCACCTCTCAGACGTACCAGAACCACCTGCCGGAGAAGCTGGAAACACGTCCTGGACAGACTGGAACCACGTGACGGCCATGCCTGAACCACCTGCCGAGCACGGCGGAACCACCTGCCGGACGCGCCAAAATCACCTGCGGGCTACGCCAGAACCACTTGGACGACTCTCCGAAATGACCTGCCGGGCAGGTTGGAACCACCTCTCAGACGTGCCAGAAGCACGTGGCGGACAGTCCGGAATCACCTGTTGGGCATACGCAACCACCTCTGACACGTACCAGAACCACGTGCCGTGCACGCCGGAACCACCTACCGGACAGACCGGAATCAACTTTTGGGCATGCCGGAACCACCAGTCAGATGTGCCAGAAACACGTGCCGGAGACGCCGGAAGCACCTGCCGAGCACGTCGCAACCACCTGCTCAACTCGCCTGAACCACCTGCCGGACACGCCAAAATCACCTGCCCGCTACACCAGCACCACTTCGGGGACAAGCCGGAATCACGTGAGGGGCATGCCGGCACAGCCTCTAAGACTGAACCTCGTGCCGGACACCACAGAACCACCTGCCGGACAGACCGGAACCACCTGCCGGACACGCCGGAACCACCGGCTCGACCCGCCGGAACGACCGCTGGACATGCAAACTCACCTGCCGGCTACGCCGGAAACACTTGGCGAACACTCCGGAATCACCTGCCGGGCATGCCGGAAGCACGTGCCAGACTCGCCGCAAACACCTACCGGACAGACCGGAACCACCTGCCAAGAACGCCGGAGCCACCTGTTCGACTCGCTGGAACCACCTGCCGAACAGGCCAATATCAACTGCTGGCTATGCCAGAACCACCTGGGGGACAGTCCGGGATCACCTGCCAGCCATGGCGGAACCACCTCTCAGACGTACCAGAACCACCTGCCGGAGAAGCTGGAAACACGTCCTGGACAGACTGGAACCACGTGACGGCCATGCCTGAACCACCTGCCGAGCACGGCGGAACCACCTGCTGGACGCGCCAAAATCACCTGCGGGCTACGCCAGAACCACTTGGACGACTCTCCGAAATGACCTGCCGGGCATGTTGGAACCACCTCTCAGACGTGCCAGAAGCACTTGGCGAACACTCCGGAATCACCTGCCGTGCATGCCGGAACGACCTCTCAGATATGCCAGAACCACGTGCCAATGACCCCGGAAGCACCTGCCGAGCACGCCGGAACCACCTGCTCGACTCGCCAGAAACACCAGCCGATCTTTCAAAAATCACCAGACGGCTACGCCACAACCATTTGGTGAACACTTTGGAATCACCTGCCAGGCTTGCTGGAACCACCTGCCGGTCATGCCAAAATCACCTGACAACTACGCCAGAACCGCTTGGCGGACACTGCGGAAACACCTGTCGGGCCGGCTGGAACCACATCTCAGACGTGCCAGAAACGTGTTCATGAGATGCTGGAACCACACCCCGAACAGACGGATACCACCTGCCAGAACCGCCTGAACCACCTGCCGAGCACGCCGGAACCACCTGCTCGACTCACCGGTACCACCTCCCTGACACGCCAAAATCACCTGCTGGGTATGCCAGAACCACTTGGCGGACACTCCGGAATCATCTGCCGGACATGCCGGAACCAGCTCTCAGACACACCAGAACCAAGTGCCGGAGATGCCGGAAGCACCTGCCGAGCATGCCGGAGCCACCTGCTCGACTCGCCAGAAACACCTGCCGGACACGCCAAAATCACCTGCCGGGTATGCCAGAACCACCGGGCGGACACTACGGAATCACCTGCCGCGCATGCCGGAACCACCTCTCAGACGTGCCGGAAGCACGTGCCGGACACGCCGGAAACACCTACCGGACAGACCGGAACCACCTGCCAAGAACGCCGGAGCCACCTGTTCGACTCGCTGGAACCACCTGCCGGACAGGCCAATATCAACTGCTGGCTATGCCAGAGCCGCCTGGGGGACAGTCCGGGATCACCTGCCAGCCATGGCGGAACCACCTCTCAGACGTACCAGAACCACCTGCGGGAGAAGCTGGAAACACGTCCTGGACAGACTGGAACCACGTGACGGCCATGCCTGAACCACCTGCCGAGCACGGCGGAACCACCTGCCGGACACGCCAAAATCACCTGCGGGCTACGCCAGAACCACTTGGACGACTCTCCGAAATGACCTGCCGGGCATGTTGGAACCACCTCTCAGACGTGCCAGAAGCACGTGGAGGACAGTCCGGAATCACCTCTTGGGCATACGCAACCACCTCTGAGACGTACGAGAACCACGTGCTGTGCACGCCGCAACCACCTACCGGACAGACCGGAATCAACTTTTGGGCATGCCGGAACCACCAGTCAGATGTGCCAGAAACACGTGCCGGAGACGCCGGAAGCACCTGCCGAGCACGTCGCAACCACCTGCTCAACTCGCCTGAACCACCTGCCGGACACGCCAAAATCACCTGCCCGCTACACCAGCACCACTTCGGGGACAAGCCGGAATCACGTGAGGGGCATGCCGGCACAGCCTCTCAGACTGAACCTCGTGCCGGACACCACAGAACCACCTGCCGGGCAGACCGGAACCACCTGCCGGACACGCCGGAACCACCGGCTCGACCCGCCGGAACGACCGCTGGACATGCAAACTCACCTGCCGGCTACGCCGGAAACACTTGGCGAACACTCCGGAATCACCTGCCGGGCATGCCGGAACCACCTCTCAGATATGCCAGAACCACGTGCCAATGACCCCGGAAGCACCTGCCGAGCACGCCGGAACCACCTGCTCGACTCGCCAGAACCACCTGCCGGACACGCAAAAATCACCTGCCGGCTATGCCACAACCAGTTGGGGAACACTTCGGAATCACCTGCCGGGCTTGCTCGAACCACCTGCCGGTCATGCCAAAATCACCTGCCAACTACGCCAGTACCACTTGGCGGACACTGTGGAAACACCTGTCGGGCCGGCCGGAACCACATCTCAGACGTGCCAGAACCATGTGCATGAGATGCTGGAACCACACCCCGAACAGTCGGAAAACACCTGCCAGACCCGTCTGAACAACCTGCCGAGCACGCCGGAGCCACCTGCTCGACTCGCCGGAACCACCTACCTGACATACCCAAATCACCAGCCGGGTATGCCAGAACCACTTGGCGGACACTCCGGAATCATCTGCCGGACATGCCGGAACCAGCTCTCAGACACACGAGAACCACGTGCCGGAGACGCCGGAAGCACCTGCCGAGCATGCCGGAGCCACCTTCTCGACTCGCCAGAAACACCTGCCGGACACGCCAAAATCACCTGCCGGGTACGCCAGAACCACCTGGCGGACACTCCGAAATCACCTGTCGCGCATGCCGGAACCACCTCTCAGACGTGCCGGAAGCACGTGCCGGACACGCCGGAATCACCTACCGGACAGACCGGAACCACCTGCCGAGCACGCCGGAGCCACCTGTTCGACTCGCTGGAACCACCTGCCGGACAGGCCAATATCAACTGCTGGCTATGCCAGAACCACCTGGGGGACGGTCCATAATCACCTGCCAGCCATGGCGGAACCACCTCTGAGACGTACCAGAACCACCTGCCGGAGAAGCTGGAAACACGTCCTGGACAGTCTGGAACCACCTGCCGGCCAAGCCTGAACCACCTGCCAAGCACAACGGAACAACCTGCCAGACACGCCAAAATCACCTGCGTGTTATGCCAGAACCACCTGGAGGACTCTCTGGGATGACCTGCCGGGAATGCCGGAACCACCTCTCAGACGTGCCAGAACCATGTGGCGGACAGTCCGGAATCACCTGTTGGGCATGCGCAACCACCTCTGAGACGTACCAGAACCACATGCCGTGCAGGCTGGAACCACCTACCGGACAGACCGGAATCACCTTTCGGGCATGCCGGAACCACCTGTCAGATGTGCCAGAAACACGTGCCGGAGACGCCGGAAGCACCTGCCAAGCACGTTGGAACCACCTGCTCAACTCGCCTGAACCACCTGCCGGACATGCCAAAATCACCTGCCGACTATGCCAGAACCACTTGGCGAACACTCCGGAATCACTTGTCGGGCATGCAGGAACCACCTCTCAGACATGCCAGAACCCCGTGCCAATGACCCCGGAAGCACAAGCCGAGCACGCCGGAACCACCTGCTCGACTCGCCATAACCACCTGCCGATCACGCAAAAATCACCTGCTGGCTACGCCACAACCAGTTGGTGAACACTTTGGAATCACCTGCCAGGCTTGCTGGAACCACCTGCCAGTCATGCCAAAATCACCTGCCAACTACGCCAGAACCGCTTGGCGGACACTGCGGAAACACCTGTCGGGCCGGCTGGAACCACATCTCAGACGTGCCAGAAACGTGTTCATGAGATGCTGGAACCACACCCCGAACAGACGGATACCACCTGCCAGAACCGCCTGAACCACCTGCCGAGCACGCCGGAACCACCTGCTCGACTCACCGGTACCACCTCTCTGACACGCCAAAATCACCTGCTGGGTATGCCAGAACCACTAGGCGGACACTCCGGAGTCATCTGCCGGACATGCCGGAACCAGCTCTCAGACACACCAGAACCAAGTGCCGGAGACGCCGGAAGCACCTGCCGAGCATGCCGGAGCCACCTGCTCGACTCGCCAGAAACACCTGCCGGACACGCCAAAATCACCTGCCGGGTATGCCAGAACCACCTGGCGGACACTACGGAATCACCTGCCGCGCATGCCAGAAGCACGTGCCAGACACGCCGCAAACACCTACCGGACAGACCGGAACCACTTGCGAAGAACACCGGAGCCACCTGTTCGACTCGCTGGAACCACCTGCCGGACAGGCCAATATCAACTGCTGGCTATGCCAGAACCACCTGGGGTACAGTCCGGGATCACCTGCCAGCCATGGCAGAACCACCTCTCAGACGTACCAGAACCACCTGCCGGAGAAGCTGGAAACACGTCCTGGACAGACTGGAAACACGTGACGGCCATGGCTGAACCACCTGCCGAACACAGCGGAAGCACCTAGCGGACACACCAAAATCACCTGCGGGCTACGCCAGAACCACTTGGACGACTCTCCGAAATGACCTGCCGGGCATGTTGGAACCACCTCTCAGACGTGCCAGAAGCACGTGGCGGACAGTCCGGAATCACCTGTTGGGCATACGCAACCACCACTGACACGTACCAGAACCACGTGCCGTGCACGCGGGAACCACCTACCGGACAGACCGGAATCAACTTTTGGGCATGCCGGAACCACCAGTCAGATGTGCCAGAAACACGTGCCGGAGACGCCGGAAGCACCTGCCGAGCACGTCGCAACCACCTGCTCAACTCGCCTGAACCACCTGCCGGACACGCCAAAATCACCTGCCCGCTACACCAGCACCACTTCGGGGACAAGCCGGAATCACGTGAGGGGCAAGCCGGCACAGCCTCTCAGACTGAACCTCGTGCCGGACACCACAGAACCACCTGCCGGACAGACCGGAACCACCTGCCGGACACGCCGGAACCACCGGCTCGACCCGCCGGAACGACCGCTGGACATGCAAACTCACCTGCCGGCTATGCCGGAAACACTTGGCGAACACTCCGGAATCACCTGCCGGGCATGCCGGAACCACCTCTCAGATATGCCATAACCACGTGCCAATGACCCCGGAAGCACCTGCCGAGCACGCTGGAACCACCTGCTCGACTCGCCAGAACCACCTGCCGGACACGCAGAAATCACCTGCCGGCAACGCCACAACCAGTTGGGGAACACTTTGGAATCACCTGCCGGGCGTGCTGGAACCACCTGCCGGTCATGCCAAAATCACCTGCCAAGTACGCCAGTACCACTTGGCGGACACTGTGGAAACACCTGTCGGGCCGGCCGGAACCACATCTCAGACGTGCCAGAACCATGTGCATGAGATGCTGGAACCACACCCCGAACAGACGGAAAACACCTGCCAGACCCGTCTGAACAACCTGCCGAGCACGCCGGAGCCACCTGCTCGACTCGCCGGAACCACCTACCTGACATGCCCAAATCACCTGCAGGGTATGCCAGAACCACTTGACGGACACTCCGGAATCATCTGCCGGACATGCCGGAACCAGCTCTCAGACACACCAGAACCACGTGCCGGAGACGCCGTAAGCACCTGCCGAGCATGCCGGAGCCACCTGCTCGACTCGCCAGAAACACCTGCCGGACACGCCAAAATCACCTGCCGGGTACGCCAGAACCACCTGGCGGACACTCCGAAATCACCTGTCACGCATGCCGGAACCACCTCTCAGACGTGCCGGAAGCACGTGCCGGACACGCCGGAATCACCTACCGGACAGACCGGAACCACATGCCGAGCACGCCGGAGCCACCTGTTCGACTCGCTGGAACCACCTGCCGGACACGCCGGAACCACCGGCTCGACCCGCTGGAACGACCGCTGGACATGCAAACTCACCTGCCCGCTACGCCGGAAACACTTGGCGAACACTCCGGAATCACCTGCCGGGAATGCCGGAACCACCTCTCAGATATGCCAGAACCACGTGCCAATGACCCCGGAAGCACCTGCCGAGCACGCCGGAACCACCTGCTCGACTCGCCAGAAACACCTGCCGGACACGCCAAAATCACCTGCCGGGTATGCCAGAACCACCGGGCGGACACTACGGAATCACCTGCCGCGCATGCCGGAACCACCTCTCAGACGTGCCGGAAGCACGTGCCGGACACGCCGGAAACACCTACCGGACAGACCGGAACCACCTGCCAAGAACGCCGGAGCCACCTGTTCGACTCGCTGGAACCACCTGCCGGACAGGCCAATATCAACTGCTGGCTATGCCAGAGCCGCCTGGGGGACAGTCCGGGATCACCTGCCAGCCATGGCGGAACCACCTCTCAGACGTACCAGAACCACCTGCGGGAGAAGCTGGAAACACGTCCTGGACAGACTGGAACCACGTGACGGCCATGCCTGAACCACCTGCCGAGCACGGCGGAACCACCTGCCGGACACGCCAAAATCACCTGCGTGTTATGCCAGAACCACTTGGAGGACTCTCTGGGATGACCTGCCAGGCATGCCGGAACCACCTCTCAGATGTGCCAGAACCATGTGGCGGACAGTCCGGAATCACCTGTTGGGCATGCGCAACCACCTGTGAGACGTACCAGAACCACATGCCGTGCCGGCTGGAACCACCTACCGGACAGACCGGAATCACCTTTCGGGCATGCCGGAACCACCTGTCAGATGTGCCAGAAACACGTGCCGGAGACGCCGGAAGCACCTGCCAAGCACGTTGGAACCACCTGCTCAACTCGCCTGAACCACCTGCCGCACATGCCAAAATCACCTGCCGACTATGCCAGAACCACTTGGCGAACACTCCGGAATCACTTGCCGGGCATGCAGGAACCACCTCTCAGACATGCCAGAACCCCGTGCCAATGACCCCGGAAGCACCAGCCGAGCACGCCGGAACCACCTGCTCGACTCGCCAGAACCAAATGCCGATCACGCAAAAATCACCTGCCGGCTACGCCACAACCAGTTGGTGAACACTTTGGAATCACCTGCCAGGCTTGCTGGAACCACCTGCCGGTCATGCCAAAATCACCTGCCAACTACGCCAGAACCGCTTGGCGGACACTGCGGAAACACCTGTCGGGCCGGCTGGAACCACATCTCAGACGTGCGGGAAACGTGTTCATGAGATGCTGGAACCACACCCCGAACAGACGGATACCACCTGCCAGAACTGCCTGAACCACCTGCCGAGCAAGCCGGAACCACCTGCTCGACTCACCGGTACCACCTGCCTGACACGCCAAAATCACCTGCTGGGTATGCCAGATCCACTTGGCGGAGACTCCGGAATCATCTGCCGGACATGCCGGAACCAGCTCCCAGACACACCAGAACCAAGTGCCGGAGACGCCGGAAGCACCTGCCGAGCATGCCGGAGCCACCTGCTCGACTCGCCAGAAACACCTGCCGGACACGCCAAAATCACCTGCCGGGTATGCCAGAACCACCTGGCGGACACTACGGAATCACCTGCCGCGCATGCCGGAAGCACGTGCCAGACACGCCGCAAACACCTACCGGACAGACCGGAACCACCTGCCAAGAACGCCTGAGCCACCTGTTCGACTCGCTGGAACCACCTGCCGGACAGGCCAATATCAACTGCTGGCTATGCCAGAACCACCTGGGGGACAGTCCGGGATCACCTGCCAGCCATGGCGGAACCACCTCTCAGACGTACCAGAACCACCTGCCGGAGAAGCTGGAAACACGTCCTGGAAAGACTGGAACCACGTGACGCCCATGCCTGAACCACCTGCAGATCACCCCGGAACCACCTGCCGGACACGCCAAAATCACCTGCGGGCTACGCCAGAACCACTTGGACGACTCTCCGAAATGACCTGCCGGGCATGTTGGAACCACCTCTCAGACGTGCCAGAAGCACGTGGCGGACAGTCCGGAATCACCTCTTGGGCATACGCAACCACCTCTGAGACGTACGAGAACCACGTGCCGTGCACGCCGGAACCACCTACTGGACAGACCGGAATCAACTTTTGGGCATGCCGGAACCACCAGTCAGATGTGCCAGAAACACGTGCCGGAGACGCCGGAAGCACCTGCCGAGCACGTCGCAACCACCTGCTCAACTCGCCTGAACCACCTGCCGGACACGCCAAAATCACCTGCCCGCTACACCAGCACCACTTCGGGGACAAGCCGGAATCACGTGAGGGGCATGCCGGCACAGACTCTCAGACTTAACCTCGTGCCGGACACCACAGAACCACCTGCCGGACAGACCGGTACCACCTGCCGGACACGCCGGAACCACCGGCTCGACCCGCCGGAACGACCGCTGGACATGCAAACTCACCTGCCGGCTACGCCGGAAACACTTGGCGAACACTCCGGAATCACCTGCCGGGCATGCCGGAACCACCTCTCAGATATGCCAGAACCACGTGCCAATGACCCCGGAAGCACCTGCCGAGCACGCCGGAACCACCTGCTCGACTCGCCAGAACCACCTGCCGGACACGCAAAAATCACCTGCCGGCTATGCCACAACCAGTTGGGGAACACTTCGGAATCACCTGCCGGGCTTGCTCGAACCACCTGCCGGTCATGCCAAAATCACCTGCCAACTACGCCAGTACCACTTGGCGGACACTGTGGAAACACCTGTCGGGCCGGCCGGAACCACATCTCAGACGTGCCAGAACCATGTGCATGAGATGCTGGAACCACACCCCGAACAGTCGGAAAACACCTGCCAGACCCGTCTGAACAACCTGCCGAGCAAGCCGGAGCCACCTGCTCGACTCGCCGGAACCACCTACCTGACATACCCAAATCACCAGCCGGGTATGCCAGAACCACTTGGCGGACACTCCGGAATCATCTGCCGGACATGCCGGAACCAGCTCTCAGACACACGAGAACCACGTGCCGGAGACGCCGGAAGCACCTGCCGAGCATGCCGGAGCCACCTGCTCAACTCGCCAAAAACACCTGCCGGACACGCCAAAATCACCTGCCGGGTACGCCAGAACCACCTGGCGGACACTCCGAAATCACCTGTCGCGCATGCCGGAACCACCTCTCAGACGTGCCGGAAGCACGTGCCGGACACGCCGGAATCACCTACCGGACAGACCGGAACCACCTGCCGAGCACGCCGGAGCCACCTGTTCGACTCGCTGGAACCACCTGCCGGACAGGCCAATATCAACTGCTGGCTATGCCAGAACCACCTGGGGGACGGTCCATAATCACCTGCCACCCATGGCGGAACCACCTCTGAGACGTACCAGAACCACCTGCCGGAGAAGCTGGAAACACGTCCTGGACAGTCTGGAACCACCTGCCGGCCAAGCCTGAACCACCTGCCGGACATGACAAAATCACCTGCCGACTATGCCAGAACCACTTGGCGAACACTCCGGAATCACTTGTCGGGCATGCAGGAGCCACCTCTCAGACATGCCAGAACCCCGTGCCAATGACCCCGGAAGCACAAGCCGAGCACGCCGGAACCACCTGCTCGACTCGCCATAACCACCTGCCGATCACGCAAAAATCACCTGTCGGCTACGCCACAACCAGTTGGTGAACACTTTGGAATCACCTGCCAGGCTTGCTGGAACCACCTGCCAGTCATGCCAAAATCACCTGCCAACTACGCCAGAACCGCTTGGCGGACACTGCGGAAACACCTGTCGGGCCGGCTGGAACCACATCTCAGACGTGCCAGAAACGTGTTCATGAGATGCTGGAACCACACCCCGAACAGACGGATACCACCTGCCAGAACCGCCTGAACCACCTGCCGAGCACGCCGGAACCACCTGCTCGACTCACCGGTACCACCTCTCTGACACGCCAAAATCACCTGCTGGGTATGCCAGAACCACTAGGCGGACACTCCGGAGTCATCTGCCGGACATGCCGGAACCAGCTCTCAGACACACCAGAACCAAGTGCCGGAGACGCCGGAAGCACCTGCCGAGCATGCCGGAGCCACCTGCTCGACTCGCCAGAAACACCTGCCGGACACGCCAAAATCACCTGCCGGGTATGCCAGAACCACCTGGCGGACACTACGGAATCACCTGCCGCGCATGCCAGAAGCACGTGCCAGACACGCCGCAAACACCTACCGGACAGACCGGAACCACTTGCGAAGAACACCGGAGCCACCTGTTCGACTCGCTGGAACCACCTGCCGGACAGGCCAATATCAACTGCTGGCTATGCCAGAACCACCTGGGGTACAGTCCGGGATCACCTGCCAGCCATGGCAGAACCACCTCTCAGACGTACCAGAACCACCTGCCGGAGAAGCTGGAAACACGTCCTGGACAGACTGGAAACACGTGACGGCCATGGCTGAACCACCTGCCGAACACAGCGGAAGCACCTAGCGGACACACCAAAATCACCTGCGGGCTACGCCAGAACCACTTGGACGACTCTCCGAAATGACCTGCCGGGCATGTTGGAACCACCTCTCAGACGTGCCAGAAGCACGTGGCGGACAGTCTGGAATCACCTGTTGGGCATACGCAACCACCACTGACACGTACCAGAACCACGTGCCGTGCACGCGGGAACCACCTACCGGACAGACCGGAATCAACTTTTGGGCATGCCGGAACCACCAGTCAGATGTGCCAGAAACACGTGCCGGAGACGCCGGAAGCACCTGCCGAGCACGTCGCAACCACCTGCTCAACTCGCCTGAACCACCTGCCGGACACGCCAAAATCACCTGCCCGCTACACCAGCACCACTTCGGGGACAAGCCGGAATCACGTGAGGGGCAAGCCGGCACAGCCTCTCAGACTGAACCTCGTGCCGGACACCACAGAACCACCTGCCGGACAGACCGGAACCACCTGCCGGACACGCCGGAACCACCGGCTCGACCCGCCGGAACGACCGCTGGACATGCAAACTCACCTGCCGGCTATGCCGGAAACACTTGGCGAACACTCCGGAATCACCTGCCGGGCATGCCGGAACCACCTCTCAGATATGCCTGAACCACGTGCCAATGACCCCGGAAGCACCTGCCGAGCACGCTGGAACCACCTGCTCGACTCGCCAGAACCACCTGCCGGACACGCAGAAATCACCTGCCGGCAACGCCACAACCAGTTGGGGAACACTTTGGAATCACCTGCCGGGCGTGCTGGAACCACCTGCCGGTCATGCCAAAATCACCTGCCAAGTACGCCAGTACCACTTGGCGGACACTGTGGAAACACCTGTCGGGCCGGCCGGAACCACATCTCAGACGTGCCAGAACCATGTGCATGAGATGCTGGAACCACACCCCGAACAGACGGAAAACACCTGCCAGACCCGTCTGAACAACCTGCCGAGCACGCCGGAGCCACCTGCTCGACTCGCCGGAACCACCTACCTGACATGCCCAAATCACCTGCAGGGTATGCCAGAACCACTTGACGGACACTCCGGAATCATCTGCCGGACATGCCGGAACCAGCTCTCAGACACACCAGAACCACGTGCCGGAGACGCCGTAAGCACCTGCCAAGCATGCCGGAGCCACATGCTCGACTCGCCAGAAACACCTGCCGGACACGCCAAAATCACCTGCCGGGTACGCCAGAACCACCTGGCGGACACTCCGAAATCACCTGTCACGCATGCCGGAACCACCTCTCAGACGTGCCGGAAGCACGTGCCGGACACGCCGGAATCACCTACCGGACAGACCGGAACCACATGCCGAGCACGCCGGAGCCACCTGTTCGACTCGCTGGAACCACCTGCTGGACACGCCGGAACCACCGGCTCGACCCGCTGGAACGACCGCTGGACATGCAAACTCACCTGCCCGCTACGCCGGAAACACTTGGCGAACACTCCGGAATCACCTGCCGGGAATGCCGGAACCACCTCTCAGATATGCCAGAACCACGTGCCAATGACCCCGGAAGCACCTGCCGAGCACGCCGGAACCACCTGCTCGACTCGCCAGAAACACCTGCCGGACACGCCAAAATCACCTGCCGGGTACGCCAGAACCACCTGGCGGACACTCCGAAATCACCTGTCGAGCAGGCCGGAACCACCTCTCAGACGTGCCGGAAGCACGTGCCGGACACGCCGGAATCACCTACCGGACAGACCGGAACCACCTGCCGAGCACGCCGGAGCCACCTGTTCGACTCGCTGGAACCACCTGCCGGACAGGCCAATATCAACTGCTGGCTATGCCAGAACCACCTGGGGGACGGTCCGGAATCACCTGCCAGCCATGGCGGAACCACCTCTCAGACGTACCAGCACCACCTGCCGGAGAAGCTGGAAACACGTCCTGGACAGTCTGGAACCACCTGCCGGCCAAGCCTGAACCACCTGCCAAGCACAACGGAACAACCTGCCAGACACGCCAAAATCACCTGCGTGTTATGCCAGAACCACTTGGAGGACTCTCTGGGATGACCTGCCGGGCATGCCGGAACCACCTCTCAGACGTGCCAGAACCATGTGGCGGACAGTCCGGAATCACCTGTTGGGCATGCGCAACCACCTCTGAGACGTACCAGAACCACATGCCGTGCCGGCTGGAACCACCTACCGGACAGACCGGAATCACCTTTCGGGCATGCCGGAACCACCTGTCAGATGTGCCAGAAACACGTGCCGGAGACGCCGGAAGCACCTGCCAAGCACGTTGGAACCACCTGCTCAACTCGCCTGAACCACCTGCCGGACATGCCAAAATCACCTGCCGACTATGCCAGAACCACTTGGCGAACACTCCGGAATCACTTGCCGGGCATGCAGGAACCACCTCTCAGACATGCCAGAACCCCGTGCCAATGACCCCGGAAGCACCAGCCGAGCACGCCGGAACCACCTGCTCGACTCGCCAGAACCAAATGCCGATCACGCAAAAATCACCTGCCGGCTACGCCACAACCAGTTGGTGAACACTTTGGAATCACCTGCCAGGCTTGCTGGAACCACCTGCCAGTCATGCCAAAATCACCTGCCAACTACGCCAGAACCGCTTGGCGGACACTGCGGAAACACCTGTCGGGCCGGCTGGAACCACATCTCAGACGTGCCAGAAACGTGTTCATGAGATGCTGGAACCACACCCCGAACAGACGGATACCACCTGCCAGAACCGCCTGAACCACCTGCCGAGCACGCCGGAACCACCTGCTCGACTCACCGGTACCACCTGCCTGACACGCCCAAATCACCTGCTGGGTATGCCAGATCCACTTGGCGGAGACTCCGGAATCATCTGCCGGACATGCCGGAACCAGCTCCCAGACACACCAGAACCAAGTGCCGGAGACGCCGGAAGCACCTGCCGAGCATGCCGGAGCCACCTGGTCGACTCGCCAGAAACACCTGCCGGACACGCCAAAATCACCTGCCGGGTATGCCAGAACCACCTGGCGGACACTACGGAATCACCTGCCGCGCATGCCGGAAGCACGTGCCAGACAGGCCGCAAACACCTACCGGACAGACCGGATCCACCTGCCAAGAACGCCTGAGCCACCGGTTCGACTCGCTGGAACCACCTGCCGGACAGGCCAATATCAACTGCTGGCTATGCCAGAACCACCTGGGGGACAGTCCGGGATCACCTGCCAGCCATGGCGGAACCACCTCTCAGACGTACCAGAACCACCTGCCGGAGAAGCTGGAAACACGTCCTGGAAAGACTGGAACCACGTGACGCCCATGCCTGAACCACCTGCAGAGCACCCCGGAACCACCTGCCGGACACGCCAAAATCACCTGCGGGCTACGCCAGAACCACTTGGACGACTCTCCGAAATGACCTGCCGGGCATGTTGGAACCACCTCTCAGACGTGCCAGAAGCACTTGGCGAACACTCCGGAATCACCTGCCGTGCATGCCGGAACCACCTCTCAGATATGCCAGAACCACGTGCCAATGTCCCCGGAAGCACCTGCCGAGCACGCCGGAACCACCTGCTCGACTCGCCAGAACCACCTGCCGGACACGCAGAAATCACCTGCCGGCTACGCCACAACCAGTTGGGGAACACTTCGGAATCACCTGCCGGGCTTGCTGGAACCACCTGCCGGTCATGCCAAAATCACCTGCCAACTACGCCAGTACCACTTGGCGGACACTGTGGAAACACCTGTCGGGCCGGCCGGAACCACATCTCAGACGTGCCAGAACCATGTGCATGAGATGCTGGAACCACACCCCGAACCGACGGAAAACACCTGCCAGACCCGTCTGAACAACCTGCCGAGCACCTACCTGACATGCCCAAATCACCAGCCGGGTATGCCAGAACCACTTGGCGGACACTCCGGAATCATCTGCCGGACATGCCGGAACCAGCTCTCAGACACACCAGAACCACGTGCCGGAGACGCCGTAAGCACCTGCCGAGCATGCCGGAGCCACCTGCTCGACTCGCCAGAAACACCAGCCGATCTTTCAAAAATCACCAGATGGCTACGCCACAACCATTTGGTGAACACTTTGGAATCACCTGACAGGCTTGCTGGAACCACCTGCCGGTCATGCCAAAATCACCTGACAACTACGCCAGAACCGCTTGGCGGACACTGCGGAAACACCTGTCGGGCCGGCTGGAACCACATCTCAGACGTGCCAGAAACGTGTTCATGAGATGCTGGAACCACACCCCGAACAGACGGATACCACCTTCCAGAACCGCCTGAACCACCTGCCGAGCACGCCGGAACCACCTGCTCGACTCACCGGTACCACCTCCCTGACACGCCAAAATCACCTGCTGGGTATGCCAGAACCACTTGGCGGACACTCCGGAATCATCTGCCGGACATGCCGGAACCAGCTCTCAGACACACCAGAACCAAGTGCCGGAGACGCCGGAAGCACCTGCCGAGCATGCCGGAGCCACCTGCTCGACTCGCCAGAAACACCTGCCGGACACGCCAAAATCACCTGCCGGGTACGCCAGAACCACCGGGCGGACACTACGGAATCACCTGCCGCGCATGCCGGAACCACCTCTCAGACGTGCCGGAAGCACGTGCCGGACACGCCGGAAACACCTACCGGACAGACCGGAACCACCTGCCAAGAACGCCGGAGCCACCTGTTCGACTCGCTGGAACCACCTGCCGGACAGGCCAATATCAACTGCTGGCTATGCCAGAGCCGCCTGGGGCACAGTCCGGGATCACCTGCCAGCCATGGCGGAACCACCTCTCAGACGTACCAGAACCACCTGCGGGAGAAGCTGGAAACACGTCCTGGACAGACTGGAACCACGTGACGGCCATGCCTGAACCACCTGCCGAGCACGGCGGAACCACCTGCCGGACACGCCAAAATCACCTGCGGGCTACGCCAGAACCACTTGGACGACTCTCCGAAATGACCTGCCGGGCATGTTGGAACCACCTCTCAGACGTGCCAGAAGCACGTGGAGGACAGTCCGGAATCACCTCTTGGGCATACGCAACCACCTCTGAGACGTACGAGAACCACGTGCCGTGCACGCCGGAACCACCTACCGGACAGACCGGAATCAACTTTTGGGCATGCCGGAACCACCAGTCAGATGTGCCAGAAACACGTGCCGGAGACGCCGGAAGCACCTGCCGAGCACGTCGCAACCACCTGCTCAACTCGCCTGAACCACCTGCCGGACACGCCAAAATCACCTGCCCGCTACACCAGCACCACTTCGGGGACAAGCCGGAATCACGTGAGGGGCATGCCGGCACAGCCTCTCAGACTGAACCTCGTGCCGGACACCACAGAACCACCTGCCGGGCAGACCGGAACCACCTGCCGGACACGCCGGAACCACCGGCTCGACCCGCCGGAACGACCGCTGGACATGCAAACTCACCTGCCGGCTACGCCGGAAACACTTGGCGAACACTCCGGAATCACCTGCCGGGCATGCCGGAACCACCTCTCAGATATGCCAGAACCACGTGCCAATGACCCCGGAAGCACCTGCCGAGCACGCCGGAACCACCTGCTCGACTCGCCAGAACCACCTGCCGGACACGCAGAAATCACCTGCCGGCAACGCCACAACCAGTTGGGGAACACTTCGGAATCACCTGCCGGGCGTGCTGGAACCACCTGCCGGTCATGCCAAAATCACCTGCCAAGTACGCCAGTACCACTTGGCGGACACTGTGGAAACACCTGTCGGGCCGGCCGGAACTACATCTCAGACGTGCCAGAACCATGTGCATGAGATGCTGGAACCACACCCCGAACAGACGGAAAACACCTGCCAGACCCGTCTGAACAACCTGCCGAGCACGCCGGAGCCACCTGCTCGACTCGCCGGAACCACCTAACTGACATGCCCAAATCACGTGCTGGGTATGCCAGAACCACTTGACGGACACTCCGGAATCATCTGCCGGACATGCCGGAACCAGATCTCAGACACACCAGAACCACGTGCCGGAGACGCCGGAAGCACCTGCCGAGCATGCCGGAGCCACCTGCTCGACTCGCCAGAAACACCTGCCGGACACGCCAAAATCACCTGCCGGGTATGCCAGAACCACCTGGCGGACACTCCGAAATCACCTGTCACGCATGCCGGAACCACCTCTCAGACGTGCCGGAAGCACGTGCCGGACACGCCGGAATCACCTACCGGACAGACCGGAACCACATGCCGAGCACGCCGGAGCCACCTGTTCGACTCGCTGGAACCACCTTCCGGACACTCCGGAACCACCGGCTCGACCCGCTGGAACGACCGCTGGACATGCAAACTCACCTGCCGGCTACGCCGGAAACACTTGGCGAACACTCCGGAATCACCTGCCGGGCATGCCGGAACCACCTCTCAGATATGCCAGAACCACGTGCCAATGACCCCGGAAGCACCTGCCGAGCACGCCGGAACCACCTGCTCGACTCGCCAGAAACACCTGCCGGACACGCCAAAATCACCTGCCGGGTACGCCAGAACCACCTGGCGGACACTCCGAAATCACCTGTCGCGCATGCCGGAACCACCTCTCAGACGTGCCGGAAGCACGTGCCGGACACGCCGGAATCACCTACCGGACAGACCGGAACCACCTGCCGAGCACGCCGGAGCCACCTGTTCGACTCGCTGGAACCACCTGCCGGACAGGCCAATATCAACTGCTGGCTATGCCAGAACCACCTGGGGGACAGTCCGGGATCACCTGCCAGCCATGGCGGAACCACCTCTCAGACGTACCAGAACCACCTGCCGGAGAAGCTGGAAACACGTCCTGGACAGACTGGAACCACGTGACGGCCATGCCTGAACCACCTGCCGAGCACGGCGGAACCACCTGCCGGACGCGCCAAAATCACCTGCGGGCTACGCCAGAACCACTTGGACGACTCTCCGAAATGACCTGCCGGGCATGTTGGAACCACCTCTCAGACGTGCCAGAAGCACTTGGCGAACACTCCGGAATCACCTGCCGTGCATGCCGGAACCACCTCTCAGATATGCCAGAACCACGTGCCAATCACCCCGGAAGCACCTGCCGAGCACGCCGGAACCACCTGCTCGACTCGCCAGAACCACCTACCGGACACGCAGAAATCACCTGCCGGGTACGCCACAACCAGTTGGGGAACACTTCGGAATCACCTGCCGGGCTTGCTGGAACCACCTGCCGGTCATGCCAAAATCACCTGGCAAGTACGCCAGTACCACTTGGCGGACACTGTGGAAACACCTGTCGGGCCTGCCAGAACCACATCTCAGACGTGCCAAAACCATGTGCATGAGATGCTGGAACCACACCCCGAACCGACTGAAAACACCTGCCAGACCCGTCTGAACAACCTGCCGAGCACCTACCTGACATGCCCAAATCACCAGCCGGGTATGCCAGAACCACTTGGCGGACACTCCGGAATCATCTGCCGGACATGCCGGAACCAGCTCTCAGACACACCAGAACCACGTGCCGGAGACGCCGTAAGCACCTGCCGAGCATGCCGGAGCCACCTGCTCGACTCGCCAGAAACACCAGCCGATCATTCAAAAATCACCTGCCGGCTACGCCACAACCATTTGGTGAACACTTTGGAATCACCTGCCAGGCTTGCTGGAACCACCTGCCGGTCATGCCAAAATCACCTGACAACTACGCCAGAACCGCTTGGCGGACACTGCGGAAACACCTGTCGGGCCGGCTGGAACCACATCTCAGACGTGCCAGAAACGTGTTCATGAGATGCTGGAACCACACCCCGAACAGACGGATACCACCTGCCAGAACCGCCTGAACCACCTGCCGAGCACGCCGGAACCACCTGCTCGACTCACCGGTACCACCTCCCTGACACGCCAAAATCACCTGCTGGGTATGCCAGAACCACTAGGCGGACACTCCGGAGTCATCTGCCGGACATGCCGGATCCAGCTCTCAGAAACACCAGAACCAAGTGCCGGAGACGCCGGAAGCACCTGCCGAGCATGCCGGAGCCACCTGCTCGACTCGCCAGAAACACCTGCCGGACACGCCAAAATCACCTGCCGGGTATGCCAGAAGCACCTGGCGGACACTACGGAATCACCTGCCGCGCATGCCGGAACCACCTCTCAGACGTGCCGGAAGCACGTGCCGGACACGCCGGAAACACCTACCGGACAGACCGGAACCACCTGCCAAGAACGCCGGAGCCACCTGTTCGACTCGCTGGAACCACCTGCCGGACAGGCCAATATCAACTGCTGGCTATGCCAGAACCGCCTGGTGGACAGTCCGGGATCACCTGCCAGCCATGGCGGAACCACCTCTCAGACGTACCAGAACCACCTGCCGGAGAAGCTGGAAACACGTCCTGGACAGTCTGGAACCACCTGCCGGCCAAGCCTGAACCACCTGCCAAGCACCACGGAACAACCTGCCAGACACGCCAAAATCACCTGCGTGTTATGCCAGAACCACTTGGAGGACTCTCCGGGATGACCTGCCAGGCATGCCGGAACCACCTCTCAGACGTGCCAGAACCATGTGGCGGACAGTCCGGAATCACCTGTTGGGCATGCGCAACCACCTCTGAGACGTACCAGAACCACATGCCGTGCAGGCTGGAACCACCTACCGGACAGACCGGAATCACCTTTCGGGCATGCCGGAACCACCGGTCAGATGTGCCAGAAACACGTGCCGGAGACGCCGGAAGCACCTGCCAAGCACGTTGGAACCACCTGCTCAACTCGCCTGAACCACCTGCCGGACATGCCAAAATCACCTGCCGACTATGCCAGAACCACTTGGCGAACACTCCGGAATCACTTGCCGGGCATGCAGGAACCACCTCTCAGACATGCCAGAACCCCGTGCCAATGACCCCGGAAGCACCAGCCGAGCACGCCGGAACCACCTGCTCGACTCGCCAGAACCACCTGCCGATCACGCAAAAATCACCTGCCGTCTACGCCACAACCAGTTGGTGAACACTTTGGAATCACCTGCCAGGCTTGCTGGAACCACCTGCCGGTCATGCCAAAATCACCTGCCAACTACGCCAGAACCGCTTGGCGGACACTGCGGAAACACCTGTCGGGCCGGCTGGAACCACATCTCAGACGTGCCAGAAACGTGTTCATGAGATGCTGGAACCACACCCCGAACAGACGGATACCACCTGCCAGAACCGCCTGAACCACCTGCCGAGCACGCCGGAACCACCTGCTCGACTCACCGGTACCACCTCTCTGACACGCCAAAATCACCTGCTGGGTATGCCAGAACCACTTGGCGGACACTCCGGAATCATCTGCCGGACATGCCGGAACCAGCTCTCAGACACACCAGAACCAAGTGCCGGAGACGCCGGAAGCACCTGCCGAGCATGCCGGAGCCACCTGCTCGACTCGCCAGAAACACCTGCCGGACACGCCAAAATCACCTGCCGGGTACGCCAGAACCACCTGGCGGACACTCCGAAATCACCTGTCGCGCATGCCGGAACCACCTCTCAGACGTGCCGGAAGCACGTGCCGGACACGCCGGAACCACGTGACGGCCATGCCTGAACCACCTGCCGAGCACGCCGGAGCCACCTGCTCGACTCGCCGGAACCACCTACCTGACATGCCCAAATCACCTGCCCGCTACACCAGCACCACTTCGGGGACAAGCCGGAATCTCGTGAGGGGCATGCCGGCACAGCCTCTCAGACTGAACCTCGTGCCGGACACCACAGAACCACCTGCCGGACAGACCGGAACCACCTGCCGGACACGCCGGAACCACCGGCTCGACCCGCCGGAACGACCGCTGGACATGCAAACTCACCTGCCGGCTATGCCGGAAACACTTGGCGAACACTCCAGAATCACCTGCCGGGCATGCCGGAACCAGCTCTCAGACACACCAGAACCACCTGCCGGAGACGCCGGAAGCATCTGCTGAGAATGCCGGAACTACCTGCTCGACTCGCCAGAAACCCCTGCCGGACATGCCAAAATCACCTACCGGGTACGCCAGAACCACCTGGCGGACACTCCGAAATCACCTGTCGCGCATGCCGGAACCACCTCTCAGACGTGCCGGAAGCACGTGCCGGACACGCCGGAATCACCTACCGGACAGACCGGAACCACCTGACGAGCACGCCGGAGCCACCTGTTCGACTCGCTGGAACCACCTGCCGGACAGGCCAATATCAACTGCTGGCTATGCCAGAACCACCTGGGGGACGGTCCGGAATCACCTGCCAGCCATGGCGGAACCACCTCTCAGACGTACCAGAACCACCTGCCGGAGAAGCTGGAAACACGTCCTGGACAGTCTGGAACCACCTGCTGGCCAAGCCTGAACCACCTGCCAAGCACAACGGAACAACCTGCCAGACACGCCAAATTCACCTGCGTGTTATGCCAGAACAACCTCGAGGACTCTCTGGGATGACCTGCCGGGCATGCCGGAAACACCTCTCAGACGTGCCAGAACCATGTGGCGGACAGTCCGGAATCACCTGTTGGGCATGCGCAACCACCTCACAGACGTACCAGAACCACATGCCGTGCAGGCTGGAACCACCTACCGGACAGACCGGAATCACCTTTCGGGCATGCCGGAACCACCTGTCAGATGTGCCAGAAACACGTGCCGGAGAGGCCGGAAGCACCTGCCAAGCACGTTGGAACCACCTGCTCAACTCGCCTGAACCACCTGCCGGACATGCCAAAATCACCTGCCGACTATGCCAGAACCACTTGGCGAACACTCCGGAATCACTTGCCGGGCATGCAGGAACCACCTCTCAGACATGCCAGAACCCCGTGCCAATGACCCCGGAAGCACCAGCCGAGCACACCGGAACCACCTGCTCGACTCGCCAGAACCACCTGCCGATCACGCAAAAATCACCTGCCGGCTACGCCACAACCAGTTGGTGAACACTTTGGAATCACCTGCCAGGCTTGCTGGAACCACCTGCCAGTCATTCCAAAATCACCTGCCAACTACGCCAGAACCGCTTGGCGGACACTGCGGAAACACCTGTCGGGCCGGCTGGAACCACATCTCAGACGTGCCAGAAACGTGTTCATGAGATGCTGGAACCACACCCCGAACAGACGGATACCACCTGCCAGAACCGCCTGAACCACCTGCTGAGCACGCCGGAACCACCTGCTCGACTCACCGGTACCACCTCCCTGACACGCCAAAATCACCTGCTGGATATGTCAGAACCACTTGGCGGATTCTCCGGAATCATCTGCCGGACATGCCGGAACCAGCTCTCAGACACACCAGAACCAAGTGCCGGAGACGCCGGAAGCACCTGCCGAGCATGCCGGAGCCACCTGCTCGACTCACCAGAAACACCTGCCGGACACGCCAAGATCACCTGCAGGGTAGGCCAGAACCACCTGGAGGACACTAAGGAATCACCTGCCGCGCATGTCGGAACCACCTCTCAGACGTGCCGGAAGCACGTGCCAGACACGCCGGAAACACCTACCGGACAGACCGGAACCACCTGCCAAGAACGCCGGAGCCACCTGTTCGACTCGCTGGAACCACCTGCCGGACAGGCCAATATCAACTGCTGGCTATGCCAGAACCACCTGGGGGACAGTCCGGGATCACCTGCCAGCCATGGCGGAACCACCTCTCAGACGTACCAGAACCACCTGCCGGAGAAGCTGGAAACACGTCCTGGACAGACTGGAACCACGTGACGGCCATGCCTGAACCACCTGCCGAGCACGGCGGAACCACCTGCCGGACACGCCAAAATCACCTGCGGGCTACGCCAGAACCACTTGGACGACTCTCCGAAATGACCTGCCCGGCATGTTGGAACCACCTCTCAGAAGTGCCAGAAGCACGTGGCGGACAGTCCGGAATCACCTGTTGGGCATATGCAACCACCTCTGACACGTACCAGAACCACGTGCCGTGCACGCCGGAACCACCTACCGGACAGACCGGAATCAACATTTGGGCATGCCGGAACCACCAGTCAGATGTGCCAGAAACACACGCCGGAGACGCCCGAAGCACCTGTCGAGCACGTCGCAACCACCTGCTCAACTCGCCTGAACCACCTGCCGGACACGCCAAAATCACCTGCCCGCTACACCAGCACCACTTCTGGGACAAGGCGGAATCACGTGAGGGGCAGGCCGGCACAGCCTCTCAGACTGAACCTCGTGCCGGACACCACAGAACCACCTGCCAGACAGACCGGAACCACCTGCTGGACACGCCAGAACCACCGGCTCGACCCGCCGGAACGACCGCTGGACATGCAAACTCACCTGCCGGCTACGCCGGAAACACTTGGCGAACACTCCGGAATCACCTGCCGGGCATGCCGGAACCACCTCTCAGATATGCCAGAACCACGTGCCAATGACCCCGGAAGCACCTGCCGAGCACGCCGGAACCACCTGCTCGACTCGCCAGAACCACCTGCCGGACACGCAAAAATCACCTGCCGGCTACGCCACAACCAGTTGGGGAACACTTCGGAATCACCTGCCGGGCTTGCTGGAACCACCTGCCGGTCATGCCAAAATCACCTGCCAACTACGCCAGTACCACTTGGTGGACACTGTGGAAACACCTGTCGGGCCGGCCGGAACCACATCTCAGACGTGCCAGAACCATGTGCATGAGATGCTGGAACCACACCCCGAACAGACGGAAAACACCTGCCAGACCCGTCTGAACAACCTGCCGAGCACGCCGGAGCCACCTGCTCGACTCGCCGGCACCACCTACCTGACATGCCAAAATCACCGGCCGGGCATGCCAGAACCACTTGGCGGACACTCCGGAATCATCTGCCGGACATGCCGGAACCAGATCTCAGACACACCAGAACCACGTGCCGGAGACGCCGTAAGCACCTGCCGAGCATGCCGGAGCCACCTGCTCGTCTCGCCAGAAACACCTGCCGGACACGCCAAAATCACCTGCCGGGTACGCCAGAACCACCTGGCGGACACTCCGAAATCACCTGTCGCGCATGCCGGAACCACCTCTCAGACGTGCCGGAAGCACGTGCCAGACATGCCGGAATCGCCTACCGGACAGACTGGAACCACCTGCCGAGCACGCCGGAGCCACCTGCTCGACTCGCCAGAAACACCTGCCGGACACGCCAAAATCACCTGCAGGGTAGGCCACAACCACCTGGCGGATACTAAGGAATCACCTGCCTCGCATGCCGGAAGCACCTCTCTGACGTGCCGGAAGCATGTGCCAGACACGCCGGAAACACCTACCGGACAGACCGGAACCACCTGCCAAGAACGCCGGAGCCACCTGTTCGACTCGCTGGAACCACCTGCCGGACAGGCCAATATCAACTGCTGGCTATGCCAGAACCACCTGGGGGACAGTCCGGGATCACCTGCCAGCCATGGCGGAACCACCTCTCAGACGTACCAGAACCACCTGCCGGAGAAGCTGGAAACACGTCCTGGACAGACTGGAACCACGTGACGGCCATGCCTGAACCACCAGCGGAGCACGGCGGAACCAGCTGCCGGACACGCCGAAATCACCTGCGGGCTACGCCAGAACCACTTGGACGACTCTCTGGGATGACCTGCCGGGCATGCCGGAACCACCTCTCAGACGTGCCAGAACCATGTGGCGGACAGTCCGGAATCACCTGTTGGGCATGCGCAACCACCTCTGAGACGTACCAGAACCACATGCCGTGCAGGCTGGAACCACCTACCGGACAGACCGGAATCACCTTTCGGGCATGCCGGAACCACCTGTCAGATGTGCCAGAAACACGTGCCGGAGACGCCGGAAGAACCTGCCGAGCACGTTGGAACCACCTGCTCAACTCGCCTGAACCACCTGCCGGACATGCCAAAATCACCTGCCGACTATGCCAGAACCACTTGGCGAACACTCCGGAATCACTTGCCGGGCATGCAGGAACCACCTCTCGGACATGCCAGAAATCCGTGCCAATGACCCCGGAAGCACCAGCCGAGCACGCCGGAACCACCTGCTCGACTCGCCAGAACCACCTGCCGATCACGCAAAAATCACCTGCCGGCTACGCCACAACCAGTTGGTGAACACTTTGGAATCACCTGCCAGGCTTGCTGGAACCACCTGCCGGTCATGCCAAAATCACCTGCCAACTACGCCAGTACCACTTGGCGGACACTGTGGAAACACCTGTCGGGCCGGCTGGAACCACATCTCAGACGTGCCAGAAACGTGTTCATGAGATGCTGGAACCACACCCCGAACAGACGGATAACACCTGCCAGAACCGCCTGAACCACCTGCCGAGCACGCCGGAACCACCTGCTCGACTCACCGGTACCACCTCCCTGACACGCCAAAATCACTTGCTGTGTATGCCAGAATCACTTGGCGGACACTCCGGAATCATCTGCCGGACATGCCGGAACCGGCTCTCAGACACACCAGAACCAAGTGCCGGAGACGCCGGAAGCACCTGCAGAGCATGCCGGAGCCACCTGCTCTACTCGCCAGAAACACCTGCCGGACAGTCCAATATCAACTGCTGGCTATGCCAGAACCACCTGGGGGACAGTCCGGGATCACCTGCCGGCCATGGCGGAACCACCTCTCAGACGTACCAGAACCACCTGCCGGAGAAGCTGGAAACACGTCCTGGACAGACTGGAACCACGTGACGACCATGCCTGAACCACCTGCCGAGCACGGCGGAACCACCTGCCGGACACGCCAAAATCACCTGCGGGCTACGCCAGAACCACTTGGACGACTCTCCGAAATGACCTGCCTGCATGTTGGAACCACCTCTCAGACGTGCCAGAACCACGTGCCAATGACCCTGGAAGCACCTGCCGAGCACGCCGGAACCAGCTGTTCGACTCGCTGGAACCACCTGCCGGACAGGCCAATATCAACTGCTGGCTATGCCAGAACCACCTGGGGGACGGTCCGGAATCACCTGCCAGCCATGGCGGAACCACCTCTCAGACGTACCAGAACCACCTGCCGGAGAAGCTGGAAACACGTCCTGGACAGTCTGGAACCACCTGCCGGCCAAGCCTGAACCACCTGCCAAGCACAACGGAACAACCTGCCAGACACGCCAAAATCACCTTCGTGTTATGCCAGAAGCACCTGGAGGACTCTCTGGGATGACCTGCCGGGCATGCCGTAACCACCTCTCAGACGTGCCAGAACCATGTGGCGGACAGTCCGGAATCACCTGTTGGGCATGCGCAACCACCTCTGAGACGTAGCAGAACCACATGCCGTGCAGGCTGGAACCACCTACCGGACAGACCGGAATCACCTTTCGGGCATGCCGGAACCACCTGTCAGATGTGCCAGAAACACGTGCCGGGGATGCCGGAAGCACCTGCCAAGCACGTTGGAACCACCTGCTCAACTCGCCTGAACCACCTGCCGGACATGCCAAAATCACCTGCCGACTATGCCAGAACCACTTGGCGAACACTCCGGAATCACTTGCCGGGCATGCAGGAACCACCTCTCAGACATGCCAGAACCCCGTGCCAATGACCCCGGAAGCACCTGCCGAGCACGCCGGAACCACCTGCTCGACTCGCCAGAACCACCTGCCGATCACGCAAAAATCACCTGCCGGCTACGCCGCAACCAGTTGGTGAACACTTTGGAATCACCTGCCAGGCTTGGTGGAACCACCTGCCGGTCATGCCAAAATCAACTGCCAACTAAGCCAGTACCACTTGGCGGACACTGCGGAAACACCTGTCGGGCCGGCCGGAACCACATCTCAGACGTGCCAGAACCATGTGCATGAGATGCTGGAACCACACCCCGAACAGACGGTAAACACCTGCCAGACCCGTCTGATCAACCTGCCGAGCACGCCGGAGCCACCTGCTCGACTCGCTGGAACCACCTACCTGACCTGCCCAAATCACCAGCCGGGTATGCCAGAACCACTTGGCGGACACTCCGGAATCATCTGCCGGACATGCCGGAACCAGCTCTCAGACACAGCAGAACCACGTGCCGGAGACGCTGGAAGCACCTGCCGAGCATGCCGGAGCCACCTGCTCGACTCGCCAGAAACACTTGCCGGACACGCCAAAATCACCTGCCGGGTACGCCAGAACCACCTGGCGGACACTCCGAAATCACCTGTCGCGCATGCCGGAACCACCTCTCAGACGTGCCGGAAGCACGTGCCGGACACGCCGGAATCAACTAGCGGACAGACCGGAACCACCTGCCGAGCACGCCGGAGCCACCTGTTCGACTCGCTGGAACCACCTGCCGGACAGGCCAATATCAACTGTTGGCTATGCCAGAACCACCTGGGGGACAGTCCGGGATCACCTGCCAGCCATGGCGGAACCACCTCTCAGACGTACCAGAACCACCTGCCGGAGAAGCTGGAAACACGTCCTGGACACACTGGAACCACGTGACGGCCATGCCTGAACCACCTGCCGAGCACGGCGGAACCACCTGCCGGACGCGCCAAAATCACCTGCGGGCTACGCCAGAACCACTTGCACAACTCTCCGAAGTGACCTGCCGGGCAGGTTGGAACCACCTCTCAGACGTGCCAGAAGCACGTGGCGGACAGTCCGGAATCACCTGTTGGGCATACGCAACCACCTCTGACACGTACCAGAACCACGTGCCGTGCACGCCGGAACCACCTACCGGACAGACCGGAATCAACTTTTGGGCATGCCGGAACCACCAGTCAGATGTGCCAGAATCACGAGCCGGAGACGCCGGAAGCACCTGCCGAGCACGTCGCAACCACCTGCTCAACTCGCCTGAACCACCTGCCGGACACGCCAAAATCACCTGCCCGCTACACCAGCACCACTACGGGGACAAGCCGGAATCACGTGAGGGGCATGCCGGCACAGCCTCTCAGACTGAACCTCGTGCCGGACACCACAGAACCACCTGCCGGATAGACCGGAACCACCTGCCGGACATGCCGGAACCACCGGCTCGACCCGCCGGAACGACCGCTGGACATGCAAACTCACCTGCCGGCTACGCCGGAAACACTTGGCGAACACTCCGGAATCACCTGCCGGGCATGCCGGAACCACCTCTCAGATATGCCAGAACCACGTGCCAATGACCCCGGAAGCACCTGCCGAGCACGCCGGAACCACCTGCTCGACTCGCCAGAACCACCTGCCGGACACGCAGAAATCACCTGCCGGCTACGCCACAACCAGTTGGGGAACACTTCGGAATCACCTGCCGGGCTTGCTGGAACCACCTGCCGGTCATGCCAAAATCACCTGCCAACTACGCCAGTACCACTTGGCGGACACTGTGGAAACACCTGTCGGGCCGGCCGGAACCACATCTAAGACGTGCCAGAACCATGTGCATGAGATGCTGGAACCACACCACGAACAGTCGGAAAACACCTGCCAGACCCGTCTGAACAACATGCCGAGCACGCCGGAGCCACCTGCTCGACTCACCGGAACCACCTACCTGACATGCCCAAATCACCAGCCGGGTATGCCAGAACCACTTGGCGGACACTCCCGAATCATCTGCTGGACATACCGGAACCAGCTCTCAGACACAGCAGAACCACGTGCCGGAGACGCCGTAAGCACCTGCCGAGCATGCCGGAGCCACCTGCTCGACTCGCCAGAAACACCTGCCGGACACGCCAAAATCACCTGCCGGGTACGCCAGAACCACGTCGCGGACACTCCGAAATCACCTGTCGCGCATGCCGGAACCACCTCTCAGACGTGCCGGAAGCACGTGCCGGACACGCCGGAATCACCCACCGGACAGACCGGAACCACCTGCCGAGCACGCCGGAGCCACCTGTTCGACTCGCTGGAACCACCTGCCGGACAGGCCAATATCAACTGCTGGCTATGCCAGAACCACCTGGGGCACGGTCCGGTATCACCTGCCAGCCATGGCGGAACCACCTCTCAGACGTACCAGAACCACCTGCCGGAGAAGCTGGAAACACGTCCTGGACAGTCTGGAACCACCTGCTGGCCAAGCCTGAACCACCTGCCAAGAACAACGGAACAACCTGCCAGACACGCCAAAATCACCTGCGTGTTATGCCAGAACCACTTGGAGGACTCTCTGGGATGACCTGCCGGGCATGCCGGAACCACCTCTCAGACGTGCCAGAACCATGTGGCGGACAGTCCGGAATCACCTGTTGGGCATGCGCAACCACCTCTGAGACGTACCAGAACCACATGCCGTGCAGGCTGGAACCACCTACCGGACTGACCGGAATCACCTTTCGGGCATGCCGGAACCACCTGTCAGATGTGCCAGAAACACGTGCCGGAGACGCCGGAAGCACCTGCCAAGCACGTTGGAACCACCTGCTCAACTCGCCTGAACCACCTGCCGGACATGCCAAAATCACCTGCCGACTATGCCAGAACCACTTGGCGAACACTCCGGAATCACTTGCCGGGCATGCAGGAACCACCTCTCAGACATGCCAGAACCCCGTGCCAATGACCCCGGAAGCACCAGCCGAGCACGCCGGAACCACCTGCTCGACTCGCCAGAACCACCTGCCGATCACGCAAAAATCACCTGCCGGCTACGCCACAACCAGTTGGTGAACACTTTGGAATCACCTGCCAGGCTTGCTGGAACCACCTTCCAGTCATGCCAAAATCACCTGCCAACTACGCCAGAACCGCTTGGCGGACACTGCGGAAACACCTGTCGGGCCGGCTATAACCACATCTCAGACGTGCCAGAAACGTGTTCATGAGATGCTGGAACCACACCCCGAAGAGACGGATACCACCTGCCAGAACCGCCTGAACCACCTGCCGAGCACGCCGGAACCACCTGCTCGACTCACCGGTACCACCTCCCTGACACGCCAAAATCACCTGCTGGGTATGCCAGAACCACTTGGCGGACACTCCGGAATCATCTGCCGGACATGCCGGAACCAGCTCTCAGACGCACCAGAACCAAGTGCCGGAGAAGCCGGAAGCACCTGCCGAGCATGCCGGAGCCACCTGCTCGACTCGCCAGAAACACCTGCCGCACACGCCAAAATCACCTGCCGGGTATGCCAGAACCACCTGGCGGACACTACGGAATCACCTGCCGCGCATGCCGGAAGCACGTGCCAGACACACCGGAACCACCTACCGGACAGACCGGAACCACCTGCCAAGCACGCCGGAGCCACCTGTTCGACTCGCTGGAACCACCTGACGGACAGGCCAATATCAACTGCTGGCTATGCCAGAACCACCTGGGGGACAGTCCGGGATCACCTGCCAGCCATGGCGGAACCACCTCTCAGGCGTTCCAGAACCACCTGCCGGAGAAGCTGGAAACACGTCCTGGACACACTGGAACCACGTGACGGCCATGCCTGAACCACCTGCCGAGCACGGCGGAACCACCTGCCGGACACGCCAAAATCACCTGCGGGCTACGCCAGAACCACTTGGACGACTCTCCGAAATGACCTGCCGGGCATGTTGGAACCACCTCTCAGACGTGCCAGAAGCACGTGGCGGACAGTCCGGAATCACCTGTTGGGCATACGCAACCACCTCTGACACGTACCAGAACCACGTGCCGTGCACGCCGGAACCACCTACCGGACAGACCGGAATCAACTTTTGGGCATGCCGGAACCACCAGTCAGATGTGCCAGAAACACGTGCCGGAGACGCCGGAAGCACCTGCCGAGCACGTCGCAACCACCTGCTCAACTCGCCTGAACCACCTGCCGGACACGCCAAAATCACCTGCCCGCTACACCAGCACCACTACGGGGACAAGCTGGAATCACGTGAGGGGCATGCCGGCACAGCCTCTCAGACTGAACCTCGTGCCGGACACCACAGAACCACCTGCCGGACAGACCGGAACCACCTGTCGGACATGCCGGAACCACCGGCTCGACCCGCCGGAACGACCGCTGGACATGCAAAATCACCTGCCGGCTACGCCGGAAACACTTGGCGAACACTCCGGAATCACCTGCCGGGCATGCCGGAACCACCTCTCAGATATGCCAGAACCACGTGCCAATGACCCTGGAAGCACCTGCCGAGCACGCCGGAACCACCTGTTCGACTCGCTGGAACCACCTGCCGGACAGGCCAATATCAACTGCTGGCTATGCCAGAACCACCTGGCGGACACTCCGAAATCACCTGTCGCGCATGCCGGAACCACCTCTCAGACGTGCCGGAAGCACGTGCCGGACACGCCGGAATCACCCACCGGACAGACTGGAACCACCTGCCGAGCACGCCGGAGCCACCTGTTCGACTCGCTGGAACCACCTGCCGGACAGGCCAATATCAACTGCTGGCTATGCCAGAACCACCTGGGGGACGGTCCGGAATCACCTGCCAGCCATGGCGGAACCACCTCTCAGACGTACCAGAACCACCTGCCGGAGAAGCTGGAAACACGTCCTGGACAGTCTGGAACCACCTGCCGGCCAAGCCTGAACCACCTGCCAAGCACAACGGAACAACCTGCCAGACACGCCAAAATCACCTGCGTGTTATGCCAGAACCACTTGGAGGACTCTCTGGGATGACCTGCCGGGCATGCCGGAACCACCTCTCAGACGTGCCAGAACCATGTGGCGGACAGTCCGGAATCACCTGTTGGGCATGCGCAACCACCTCTGAGACGTACCAGAACCACATGCCGTGCAGGCTGGAACCACCTACCGGACTGACCGGAATCACCTTTCGGGCATGCCGGAACCACCTGTCAGATGTGCCAGAAACACGTGCCGGAGACGCCGGAAGCACCTGCCAAGCACGTTGGAACCACCTGCTCAACTCGCCTGAACCACCTGCCGGACATGCCAAAATCACCTGCCGACTATGCCAGAACCACTGGGCGAACACTCCGGAATCACTTGCCGGGCATGCAGGAACCACCTCTCAGACATGCCAGAACCCCGTGCCAATGACCCCGGAAGCACCAGCCGAGCACGCCGGAACCACCTGCTCGACTCGCCAGAACCACCTGCCGATCACGCAAAAATCACCTGCCGGCTACGCCACAACCAGTTGGTGAACACTTTGGAATCACCTGCCTGGCTTGCTGGAACCACCTTCCAGTCATGCCAAAATCACCTGCCAACTACGCCAGAACCGCTTGGCGGACACTGCGGAAACACCTGTCGGGACGGCTGGAACCACATCTCAGACGTGCCAGAAACGTGTTCATGAGATGCTGGAACCACACCCCGAAGAGACGGATACCACCTGCCAGAACCGCCTGAACCACCTGCCGAGCACGCCGGAACCACCTGCTCGACTCACCGGTACCACCTCCCTGACACGCCAAAATCACCTGCTGGGTATGCCAGAACCACTTGGCGGACACTCCGGAATCATCTGCCGGACATGCCGGAACCAGCTCTCAGACGCACCAGAACCAAGTGCCGGAGAAGCCGGAAGCACCTGCCGAGCATGCCGGAGCCACCTGCTCGACTCGCCAGAAACACCTGCCGCACACGCCAAAATCACCTGCCGGGTATGCCAGAACCACCTGGCGGACACTACGGAATCACCTGCCGCGCATGCCGGAAGCACGTGCCAGACTCGCCGCAAACACCTACCGGACAGACCGGAACCACCTGCCAAGCACGCCGGAGCCACCTGTTCGACTCGCTGGAACCACCTGACGGACAGGCCAATATCAACTGCTGGCTATGCCAGAACCACCTGGGGGACAGTCCGGGATCACCTGCCAGCCATGGCGGAACCACCTCTGAGACGTACCAGAACCACCTGCCGGACACGCCAAAATCACCTGCGGGCTAAGCCAGAACCACTTGGACGACTCTCCGAAATGACCTGCCGGGCATGTTGGAACCACATCTCAGACGAGCCAGAAGCACGTGGCGGACAGTCCGGAATCACCTGTTGGGCATACGCAACCACCTCTGAGACGTACGAGAACCACGTGCCATGCACGCCGGAACCACCTACCGGACAGTCCGGAATCAACTTTTGGGCATGCCGGAACCAACAGTCAGATGTGCCAGAAACACGTGCCGGAGACGCCGGAAGCACCTGGCGAGCACGTCGCAACCACCTGCTCAACTCGCCTGAAGCACCTGCCGGACACGCCAAAATCACCTGCCCGCTACACCAGCACCACTTCAGGGACAAGCCGGAATCACGTGAGGGGCATGCCGGCACAGCCTCTCAGACTGAACCTCGTGCCGGACACCACAGAACCACCTGCCAGACAGACCGGAACCACCTGCCGGACACGCCGGAACCACCGGCTCGACCCGCCGGAACGACCGCTGGACATGCAAACTCACCTGCCGGCTATGCCGGAAACACTTGGCGAACACTCCAGAATCACCTGCCGGGCATGCCGGAACCACCTCTCAGATATGCCAGAACCACGTGCCAATGACCCCGGAAGCACCTGCCGAGCACGCCGGAACCACCTGCTCGACTCGCCAGAACCACCTGCCGGACACGCAAAAATCACCTGCCGGCTCTGCCACAACCAGTTGGGGAACACTTCGGAATCACCTGCCGGGCTTGCTGGAACCACCTGCCGGTCATGCCAAAATCACCTGCCAACTACGCCAGTACCACTTGGCGGACACTGTGGAAACACCTGTCGGGCCGGCCGGAACCACATCTCAGACGTGCCAGAACCATGTGCATGAGATGCTGGAACCACACCCCGAACAGACGGAAAACACCTGCCAGACCCGTCTGAACAACCTGCCGAGCACGCCGGAGCCACCTGCTCGACTCGCCGGAACCACCTACCTGACATACCCAAATCACCAGCCGGGTATGCCAGAACCACTTGTCGGACACTCCGGAATCATCTGCCGGACATGCCGGAACCAGCTCTCAGACACACCAGAACCAAGTGCCGGAGACGCCGGAAGCACCTGCCGAGCATGCCGGAGCCACCTGCTCGACTCACCGGTACCACCTCCCTGACACGCCAAAATCACCTGCTGGGTATGCCAGAACCACTTGGCGGACACTCCGGAATCATCTGCAGGACATGCCGGAACCAGCTCTCAGACACACCAGAACCAAGTGCCGGAGACGCCGGAAGCACCAGCCGAGCATGCCGGAGCCACCTGCTCGACTCGCCAGAAACACCTGCCGGACACGCCAAAATCAACTGCCGGGTATGCCAGAACCACCTGGCGGACACTACGGAATCCCCTGCCGCGCATGCCGGAACCACCTCTCAGACGTGCCGGAAGCACGTGCCAGACACGCCGGAAACACCTACCGGACAGACCGGAACAACCTGCCAAGAACGCCGGAGCCACCTGTTCGACTCGCTGGAACCACCTGACGGACAGGCCAATATCAACTGCTGGCTATGCCAGAACCACCTGGGGGACAGTCCGGGATCACCTGCCAGCCATGGCGGAACCACCTCTCAGACGTACCAGAACCACCTGCCGGAGAAGCTGGAAACACGTCCTGGACAGACTGGAACCACGTGACGGCCATGCCTGAACCACCTGCCGAGCACGGCGGAACCACCTGCCGGACACGCCAAAATCACCTGCAGGCTATGCCAGAACCACTTGGACGACTCTCCGAAATGACCTGCCGGGCATGTTGGAACCACCTCTCAGACGTGCCAGAAGCACGTGGAGGACAGTCCGGAATCACCTGTTGGGCATACGCAACCACCTCTGACACGTACCAGAACCACGTGCCGTGCACGCCGGAACCACCTACCGGACAGACCGGAATCAACTTTTGGGCATGCCGGAACCACCAGTCAGATGTGCCAGAAACACGTGCCGGAGACGCCGGAAGCACCTGCCGAGCACGTCGCAACCACCTGCTCAACTCGCCTGAACCACCTGCCGGACACGCCAAAATCACCTGCCCGCTACACCAGCACCACTTCGGGGACAAGCCGGAATCACGTGAGGGGCATGCCGGCACAGCCTCTCAGACTGAACCTCGTGCCGGACACCACAGAACCACCTGCCGGACCGACCGGAACCAACTGCCGGACACGCCGGAACCACCGGCTCGACCCGCCGGAACGACCGCTGGACGTGCAAAATCACCTGCCGGCTACGCCGTAAACACTTGGCAAACACTCCGGAATCACCTGCCGGGCATGCACGAACCACCTCTCAGACATGCCAGAACCACGTGCCAATGACTCCGGAAGCACCTGCCGAGCACGCCGGAACCACCTGCTCGACTCGCCAGAACCACCTGCCGGACACGCAAAAATCACCTGCCGGCTACGCCACAACCACTTGGCTAACACTCCGGCATCATTTGCCGGGCATGCAGGAACCACCTCTCAGACATGCCAGAACCTCGTGCCAATGACCCAGGAAGCACCAGCCGAGCAGGCCGGAACCACCTGCTCGACTCGCCAGAACCACCTGCCGATCACGCAAAAATCACCTGCTGGCTAAGCCACAACCAGTTGGGGAACACTTCGGAATCACATGCCGGGCTTGCTTGAACCACCTGCCGGTCATGCCAAAATCACTTGCCAACTACGCCAGTACCACTTGGCGGACACTGTGGAAACACCTGTCGGGCCGGCCGGAACCACATCTCAGACGTGCCAGAACAATGTGCATGAGATGCTGGAACCACACACCGAACAGACGGAAAACACCTGCCAGACCCGTCTGAACAACCTGCCGAGCACGCCGGAGCCACCTGCTCGACTCGCCGGAACCACCTACCTGACATGCCAAAATCACCAGCCGGGTATGCCAGAACCACTTGGCGGACACTCCGGAATCATCTGCCGGACATGCCGGAACCAGCTCTCAGACACACCAGAACCACGTGCCGGAGACGCCGGAAGCACCTGGCGAGCATGCCGGAGCCACCTGTTCGACTCGCCACAAACACCTGCCGGACACGCCAAAATCACCTGCCGGGTACGCCAGAACCAGCTGGCGGACACTCCGAAATCACCTGTCGCGCATGCCGGAACCACCTCTCAGACGTGCCGGAAGCACGTGACGGACACACCGGAATCACCTACCGGACAGACCGGAACCACCTGCCGAGCACGCCGGAGCCACCTGCACGACTCGCCGGAGCCACCTACCTGACATGCCCAAATCACCAGCCGGGTATGCCAGAAACACTTGGCGGACACTCCGGAATCATCTGCCGGACATGCCAGAACCAGCTCTCAGACACACCAGAACCACGTGCCGGAAACGCCGGAACCACCTGCCGAGCATGCCGGAGCCACCTGCTCGACTCGCCAGAAACACCTGCCGGACACGCCAAAATCACCTGCCGGGTAGGCCAGAACCACCTGGCGGACACTCCGAAATCACCTGTCGCGCATGCCGGAACCACCTCTCAGACGTGCCGGAAGCACGTGCCGGACACGCCGGAAACACCTACCGCACAGACCGGAACCACCTGCCGAGCACGCCGGAGCCACCTGTTCGACTCGCTGGAACCACCTGCCGGACAGGCCAATATCAACTGCTGGCTATGCCAGAACCACCTGGGGGACGGTCCGGAATCACCTGCCAGCCATGGCGGGACCACCTCTGAGACGTACCAGAACCACCTGCCGGACAAGCTGGAAACACGTCCTGGACAGTCTGGAACCACCTGCCGGCCAAGCCTGAACCACCTGCCAAGCACAACGGAACAACCTGCCAGACACGCCAAAATCACCTGCGTGTTATGCCAGAACCACTTTGAGGACTCTCTGGGATGACCTGCCGGGCATGCCAGAACCACCTCTCAGACGTGCCAGAACCATGTGGCGGACAGTCCGGAATCACCTGTTGGGCATGCGCAACCACCTCTGAGATGTACCAGAACCACATGCCGTGCAGGCTGGAACCACCTACCGGACAGACCGGAATCACCTTTCGGGCATGCCGGAACCACCTGTCAGATGTGCCAGAAACACGTGCCGGAGATGCCGGAAGCACCTGCCAAGCACGTTGGAACCACCTGCTCAACTCGCCTGAACCACCTGCCGGACATGCCAAAATCACCTGCCGACTATGCCAGAACCACTTGGCGAACACTCCGGAATCACTTGCCGGGCATGCAGGAACCACCTCTCAGACATGCCAGAACCCCGTGCCAATGACCCCGGAAGCACCAGCCGAGCACGCCGGAACCACCCGCTCGACTCGCCAGAACCAAATGCCGATCACGCAAAAATCACCTGCCGGCTACGCCACAACCAGTTGGTGAACACTTTGGAATCACCTGCCAGGCTTGCTGGAACCACCTGCCAGTCATGCCAAAATCACCTGCCAACTACGCTAGAACCGCTTGGCGGACACTGCGGAAACACCTGTCGGGCCGGCTGGAACCACATCTCAGACGTGCCAGAAACGTGTTCATGAGATGCTGGAACCACACGCCGAACAGACGGATACCACCTGCCAGAACCGCCTGAACCACCTGCCGAGCACGCCGGAACCACCTGCTCGACTCACCGGTACCACCTCCCTGACACGCCAAAATCACCTGCGGGCTACGCCAGAACCACTTGGACGACTCTCCGAAATTACCTGCCGGGCATGTTGGAACCACCTCTCAGACGTGCCAGAAGCACGTGGCGGACAGTCCGGAATCACCTGTTGGGCATACGCAACCACCTCTGAGACGTACCAGAACCACGTGCCGTGCACGCCGGAACCACCTACCGGACAGACCGGAATCAACTTTTGGGCATGCCGGAACCACCAGTCAGATGTGCCAGAAACACGTGCCGGAGACGCCGGAAGCACCTGCCGAGCAGGTCGCAACCACCTGCTCAACTCGCCTGAACCACCTGCCGGACACGCCAAAATCACCTGCCCGCTACACCAGCACCACTTCGGGGACAAGCCGGAATCACGTGAGGGGCGTGCCGGCACAGCCTCTCAGACTGAACGTCGTGCCGGACACCACAGAACCACCTGCCGGACAGACCGGAACCACCTGCCGGACACGCCGGAACCACCGGCTCGACCCGCCGGATCGACCGCTGGACATGCAAAATCACCTGCCGGCTACGCCGGAAACACTTGGCGAGCACTCCGGAATCACCTGCCGGGCATGCCGGAATCACCTCTCAGATATGCCACAACCACGTGCCAATGACCCCGGAAGCACCTGCCGAGCACGCCGGAACCACCTGCTCGACTCGCCAGAACCAGCTGCCGGACACGCAGAAATCACCTGCCGGCTACACCACAACCAGTTGCGGAACACTTCGGAATCACCTGCCGGACTTGCTGGAACCACCTGCCGGTCATGCCAAAATCACCTGCCAACTACGCCAGTACCACTTGGCGGACACTGTGGAAACACCTGTCGGGCCGGCCGGAACCACATCTCAGACGTGCCAGAACCATGTGCATGAGATGCTGGAACCACACCCCGAACAGACGGAAAACACCTGCCAGACCCGTCTGAACAACCTGCCGAGCACGCCGGAGCCACCTGCTCGACTCGCTGGAACCACCTGCCGGACAGGCCAATATCAACTGCTGGCTATGCCAGAACCACCTGGGGGACGGTCCGGAATCGCCTGCAAGCCATGGCGGAACCACCTCTCAGACGTACCAGACCCACCTGCCGGAGAAGCTGGAAACACGTCCTGGACAGTCCGGAACCACCTGCCGGCCAAGCCTGAACCACCTGCCAAGCACAACGGAACAACCTGCCAGACACGCCAAAATCACCTGCGTGTTATGCCAGAACCACTTGGAGGACTCTCTGGGATGACCTGCCGGGCACGCCAGAACCACCTCTCAGACGTGCGAGAACCATGTGGCGGACAGTCCGGAATCACCTGTTGGGCATGCGCAACCACCTCTGAGACCTACCAGAACCACATGCCGTGCAGGCTGGAACCACCTACCGGACAGACCGGAATCACCATTCGGGCGTGCCAGAACCACCTGTCAGATGTGCCAGAAACACGTGCCGGAGACGCCGGAAGCACCTGCCAAGCACGTTGGAACCACCTGCTCAACTCGCCTGAACCACCTGCCGGACATGCCAAAATCACCTGCCAACTACGCCAGAACCGCTTGGCGGACACTGCGGAAACACCTGTCGGGCCGGCTGGAACCACATCTCAGACGTGCCAAAAACGTGTTCATGAGATGCTGGAACCACACCCCGAACAGACGGATACCACCTGCCAGAACCGCCTGAACCACCTGCTGAGCACGCCGGAACCACCTGCTCGACTCACCGGTACCACCTCCCTGACACGCCAAAATCACCTGCTGGGTATGCCAGAACCACTTGGCGGACACTCCGGAATCATCTGCCTGACATGCCGGAACCAGCTCTCAGACACACCAGAACCAAGTGCTGGAGACGCCGGAAGCACCTGCCGAGCATGCCGGAGCCACCTGCTCGACTCGCCAGAAACACCTGCCGGACACGCCAAAATCACCTGCCGGGTACGCCAGAACCACGTGGCGGACTGTCCGGAATCACCTGTCGGGCATGCCGGAACCAACTCTCAGACGTGCCAGAACCTCGTGCCAGTCACGCCAGAACCACCTGCCGGACAGACCGGAAACACCTGCTGGAGACGCCGGAACCACCGGTTCGACTCGCCGGAACCACCACCGGACATGCAAAATGACCTGCCGGCTACGCCAGAACCACTAGGCGAACACTCCGGAATCAGCTGTCGGGCATGCCAGAACCACCTCTCAGACTTGCCAGAACCATGTTCCGGACACGCCGGTACGACCTGCCGAGTATGCCGGAACCACCTGATCCACTCCCCAGAACCACCTGCTGGACACGCCAGAATCACATGCCGACTACGCCAGAACCACTCGGCAGACACTCTGGAACCACCTGCCGGGCATGCCGGAACCAGCTCTCAGAGGTGCCAGAACCACATGACGGACACTCCGGAATCACCTGCCGGGCATGCCGGAACCATCTCTCAGACGTGCCAGAACCATGTTCCGGACACGCCGGTACCACCTGCCGAGCTCGCCGGAACCACCTGCTGGACACGCCAAAATCACCTGCCGGCTACGCCAGAACCACTCGGCAGACACTCCGGAATCACCTGCCGGGCTGCCTGGAACCACCTGCCGGTCATGCCAACATGACCTTTCAGCTACCCCAGAACCACTTGGCGGACACTCCGGAAACAACTGTCGGGCCGGCCGGAACCACCTCTCAGACGTGCCAGAACCAGGTGCCTGAGATGACAGAACCACTCCCCGAACAGACCGAAACCACCTGCCAGACCCGCCTGAACCCCCTGGCGAGCACGCCTGATCCACCTGCTCAACTAGCCGGAACCACCTTCCTGACACGCCAAAATCACCTGCCAGGTCTACCAGAACCACTTGGTGGACACTCCGGAATCGTCTGCCGGACATGCCAGAACCAGCTCTCAGACACACCAGAACCACGTGCCAGAGACGCCGGAAGCACCAGCTGAGCATGCCTGAGCCACCTGCTCGACTCGCAAGAAACACCTGTCGGACATGCCAAAATCACCTGCCGGGTTTGCCAGAACCAGCTGATCCACTCCCCAGAACCACCTAGTGGACACGCCAAAATCAACTGCCGGCTATGCCAGAACCACTCGGCAGACGCTCCGGAATCACATGCCAGGCATTCCGGAACCACCTCTCAGAGGTGCCAGAAGCAAATGCCGGACACTCCGGTATCACCTGCCGGGCATGCCGGAACCATTTCTCAGAGGTGCCAGAACCACATGCCGGACACTCCGGAATCACCTGCAGGGCATGCCGGAAGCAACTCTCAGACGTGCCAGAACCTCGTGCCGGTCACGGCAGAACCACCTGCCGGACAGACCGGAAACACCTGCTGGACACGCCGGAACCACCGGCTCGACTCGCCAGAACCACCGCCGGACATGCAAAATGACCTGCCGGCTACGCCAGAACCACTTGGCGAACACTCCGGAATCACCTGTCGGGCATGCCGGAACCATCTCTCAGACGTGCCAGAACCATGTTCCGGACATGCCGGAACCACCTGCCGAGCTCACCGGAACCAGCTGCTGGACACGCCAGAACCACTCTGCAGACACTCCGGAATCGCATGCCAGGCATTCCGGAACCACCTCTCAGAGGTGCCAGAAGCAAATGCCGGACACTCCGGTATCACCTGCCGGGCATGCCGGAACCACCTCTCAGAGGTGCCAGAACCACATGCCGGACACTCCGGAATCACCTGCCGGGCATGCCGGAACCACCTGCTGGACATGCCGGAACCACCGTCTCGACTCGCCGGAACCATTGTCGGACATGCAAAATCACCTGCCGGCTACGCCAGAACCACTTGGCAAACACTCCGGAATCAGCTGTCGGGCATGCCAGAACCACCTCTCAGACTTGCCAGAACCATGTTCCGGACTCGCCGGTACCACCTGCCGAGTATGCCGGAACCACCTGATCCACTCCCCAGAACCACCTGCTGGACACGCCAAAATCACCTGCCGGCTACCCCAGAACCACGCGGCAGACACTCCGGAATCACCTGCCGGGCTGGCTGGAACCACCTGCCGGTCACGCCAACATCACCTTTCAGCTACGCCAGAACCACTTGGCGGACACTCCGGAAACACCTGCTCAACTAGCCGGAACCACCTTCCTGACACGCCAAAATCACCTGCCAGGTATACAAGAACTACTTGGTGGACACTCCGGAATCATTTGCCGGACATGCCAGAACCAGCTCTGAGACACACCAGAACCACATGCCAGAGACGCCGGAAGCACCAGCAGAGCATGCCTGAGCCACCTGCTCGACTCGCAGGAAACACCTGTCCGACATGCCAAAACCACCTGCTGGGTACGCCAGAAACACTTGGCGGACACTCCGGAATCACCTGTCGGGCATGCCAGAACCACCTCTCAGACCTGCCATAACCATGTTCTGCACACGCCGGTACCACCTGCCGAGTATGCCGGAACCACCTGATCCACTCCCCAGAACCACCTAGTGGACACGCCAAAATCAACTGCCGGCTACGCCAGAAGCACTCGGCAGACACTCCGGAATAACATGCCAGGCATTCCGGAACCACCTCTCAGAGGTGCCAGAACCACATGCCGGACACTCTGGAATCACCTGCCTGGCATCCCGGAACCATCTCTCAGACGTGCCACAACCACGTGCCAGAGAGACCGGAAGCACCTGACGAGCTCGCCGGAACAACCTGCTGGACATGCCGGAACCACCTGCCTCACAGGCCAAAATCATATGCTGGATACGCCAAAACCACTTGGCGGACACTCCAGAATCACCTGCCGGGCATGAAAGCAGAACCTCTCAGAAGTGCCAGAAGCACGTGCTGGAAAGGCCGGAACCATCTCCCGGACAGACCGGAAACACAGGAAACACTCGCCGGAACCACCTGCTTGACTCACCGGTCCCACCTGCCGGACACACCAAAATCACCTGCCCGCTACACCAGAACCACTTGGCGGACAAGCCGGAATCACGTGAAGTGCATGGCGACACAACCTCTCAGACGTGCCAGAACCTCGTGCCGGACACACCAGAACCACCTGCTGGACAGACCGGAACCACCTGCCGGAAATGCCGGAACCACCGGCTCCACTCGCCGGAACCATTTCCGGACATGCAAATCACCTGCCGGCTACGCCAGAACCACTTGGCGAACACTCTGAAATCACCTGCCGGGCATGGCGGAACCACCTCTCAGACATGCCGGAACCACATGCCAATGACAGCGGAATCTCCTGCCGAGCACGCCAGAACCACCTGCTGGACACGCCAAAATCACCTGCCGGCTACGCCACAACCATTTGGTAACACTTTGGAATCACCTGCCGGGCTGGCTGGAACCACCTGCCGGTAACGCCAACATCACCTGCCAGCTATGCCAGAACCACTTGGCGGACACCATGGAAACACCTGTCGGGCCGGCCGGAACCACCTATCAGACGTGCCAGAACCATGTGCCTGAGATGCCGGAACCACAACCCGAACAGACCGAAACCACCTGCCAGACACGCCTGAACAACCTGCCGAGCACGCCGGAACCACCTACTCGACGCGCCGGAACCACCTATCTGACACGCCAAAATCACCTTCCGGGAATGCCACAACCACTTGGTGGACACTACGGAATCATCTGCCGGACATGCCAGAACCAGCCCTCAGACACACCAGAACCACGTGCCAGACACGCCGGAAGCACCTGCTGATCATCCCTGAGCCAAATGCTCGACTTGCAAGAAATACCTGCCAGACACGCCAAAATCACCTGCCGGGTATGCAAGAACCACGTGGCGGACACTCCGGAATCACCTGCCTGGCATGCCGGAACCATCTCTCACACGTGCCAGAACCATGTTCCGGACACGCTGGTACCACCCGCCGAGCTCGCCGGAACCACCTGCTGGACACGCCAAAATCACCTGCCGGCTACGCCAGAACCACTCGGCAGACACTCCGGAATCACCTGCCGGGCTGGCTGGAACCACCTTCCGGTCACGCCAACATCACCTTTCAGCTACGCCAGAACCACTTGGCGGACACTCCGGAAACACCTCTCCGGCCGGCCGGAACCACCTCTCAGACGTGCCAGAACCATGTGCCTGAGATGCTGGAACCACTCCCCGAACAGACTGAAACCACCTGCCAGACCTGCCTGAACCCCCTTGCGAGCACGCCTGATCCACCTGCTCAACTAGCCGGAACCAACTTCCTGACACGCCAAAATCACCTGCCAGGTATACCAGAACCACTTGGTGGACACTCCGGAATCATCTGCCGGACATGCCAGAACCAGCTCTCAGACACACCAGAACCACGTGCCAGAGACGCCGGAAGCACCAGCTGAGCATGCCTGAGCCACCTGCTCGACTCGCAAGATACACCTGTCGGACATGCCAAAATGAGCTGCCTGGTACGCCAGAAACACTTGGCGGACGCTCCGGAATCACCTGTCGGGCGTGCCGGAACCACCTCTCAGACATGCCAGAACCATGTTCTGGACACGCCGGTAGCACCTGCCAAGTATGCCGGAACCAGCTGATCCACTCCCCAGAACCACCTAGTGGACACACCAAAATCAACTGCCGGCTACGCCAGAACCACTCGGCAGACGCTCCGGAATCACATGCCAGGCATTCCGGAACGACCTCTCAGAGGTGCCAGAACCAAATGCCGGACACTCCGGAATCACCTGCCGGGCATGCCGGAACCACCTCTCAGAGGTGCCAGAACCACATGCCGGACACTCCGGAATCACCTGCCGGGCATGCTGTAACCACGTGCTGGACACGCCGGAACCACCTGCCGGACATGCCGGAACCACCTGCCGGACATGCCGGAACCAGTGGCTCGACTCGCCAAAACCACCTGCTGGACACGCCAAAATCACCTGCCGGGTACGCCAGAACCACTCGGCAGACACTCCGGAATCACCTGCCGGGCTTGCTGGAACCACCTGCCGGTCACGCCAACATCACCTGCCGGCTACGCCAGAACCACTTGGCGAGCACTCCGGAAGCACCTGCCGAGCACGCCAGAACCACCTGCTCAACTCGTCTGAACCACCTGCCGGACATGCCAAAATCACCTTCCGGCTACGCCAAAACCACTTTGTGGACTCTCTGGAATCACGTGCCGGGCATCATAGAACCACCTCTCAGACGTGCCGGAACAACGTGCCGGACACACCGGATACCCCTCCCCGTAAGACCGGAACCACCTCTCAGAAGTGCCAGAAGCACGTGCCGGAGACGCCGGAAGAACCTGCCTAGCACGTCGGAACCACCTGCTGATGTCGCCTGAACCACCTGCGGGACACGCCAAAATCACCTGCCGGCTACGCCAGAACCACTCGGCAGACACTCCGGAATCACATGCCAGGCATTCCGGATCCACGTCTCAGAGGTGCCAGAACCACATGCCATACACTCTGCAGTCACCTGCCGGGCATGCCGGAACCACCTCTCAGACGTGCCAGAACCATTTGCCGGACAGGCCGGAACCACCTGCGGAGTATGCCGGAAACACCTGCTCCACTCCCCAGAACCACCTGCTGGACACGCCAAAATCACCTGCCGGCTACACCAGAACCGCTCGGCAGACACTCCGGAACCACCTCCAGGACAGACGGAACCACCTGCCGGACATGCCGGAACCACCTGCTTGACTCGCCAGAACCACCTGCCGGACACGCCAGAATCACCACCCGGCTACGCTACAACCACTTGTCGGACACTCCGGAATCACCTGCCGGGCATGCTGGAACCACCTCTCAGAGGTGCCACAACCACATGCCGGAGACAGCGGAAGCACCTTCCGAGAATGCCGGAAGTGCCTGATCCACTCCCCAGAACCACCTGCCAGACACGCCAAAATCACCTGCCGGGTACGCCAGAACCACGTGGCGGACACTCCGGAATCACCTGTCGGGCATGCCGGAACCAACTCTCAGACGTGCCAGAACCTCGTGCCGGACACGCCAGAACCACCTGCCCGACAGACCGGAAACACCTGCTGGACACGCCGGAACCACCGGCTCGACTCGCCGGAACCACCGCCGGACATGCAAAATGACCTGCCGGCTATGCCAGAACCACTTGGCGAACACTCCGGAATCACCTCTAGGGCATGCCGGAACCACCTCTCAGACTTGCCGGAACCATGATCCGGACACGCCGGTACCACCTGCCGAGTATGCCGGAACACCTGATCAACTCCCCAGAACCACCTGCTGGACACGCCAGAATCACCTGCCGGCTACGCCAGAACCACTCTGCAGACACTCCGGAAACACCTGCCTGGCATGCCGGAACCATCTCTCAGACGTGCCAGAACCATGTTCCGGACACGCCGGTACCACCTGCCGAGCTCGCCGGAACCACCTGCTGGACACGCCAAATTCACCTGCCGGCTACGCCAGAACCACGCGGCAGACACTCCGGAATCACCTGCCGGGCTGGCTGGAACCACCTTCCGGTCACGCCAACATCACCTTTCAGCTACGCCAGAACCACTTGGCGGACACTCCGGAAACACCTGTCGGGCCGGCCGGAACCACCTCTCAGACGTGTTCAGAACCATGTGCCTGAGATGCCGGAACCACTCCCCGAACAGACCGAAACCACCTGCCAGACCCGCCTGAATCCCCTGGCGAGCACGCCTGATCCACCTGCTCAACTAGCCGGAACCACCTTCCTGACACGCCAAAATCACCTGCCAGGTCTACCAGAACCACTTGGTGGACACTCCGGAATCATCTTCTGGACATGCCAGAACCAGCTCTCAGACACACCAGAACCACGTGCCAGAGACGCCGGAAGCACCAGCTGAGCATGCCTGAGCCACCTGCTCGACTAGCAAGAAACACCTGTCGGACATGCAAAAATCACCAGCCGGGTACGCCAGAACCACGTGGCAGACACTTCAGTATCACCTGTCAGGCATGCCGGAACGACCTCTCAGAGGTTCCCGAACCACATGATGGACACTCCGGAATCACCTGCCAGGCATGCCGGCACCATCTCTCAGACGTGCCAGAACCATGTTCCGGACACACCAGTACCACCTGTCGAGCTCGCCGGAACCACTTGCTGGACACGCCAAAATCACCTGCTGGCTATGCCAGAACCACTCGGAAGACACTCCGGAATCACCTGAGGGGCTTGCTGGAACCACCTGCTGGTCTCGCCAACATCACATTTCAGCTACGCCATAACCACTTGGCGGACACTCCGGAAACTCCTGTCGGGCCGGCCGGAACCACCTGTCAGACGTGCCAGAACCATGTGCCTGAGATGCCGGAACCACTCCCCGAACAGACCGAAACCACCTGCCAGACCCGCCTGAACAACCTGCCGAGCACGCCGGAACCACCTACTCGACTCGCCTGAACCACCTACCTGACACGCTAAAATCACCTGCCGGGTATGCCACAACCACTTGGTGGACACTCCGGAATCATCTGCCGGACATGCCAGAACCAGCTCTCAGACACAGCAGAACCACGTGCCAGAGACGCCGGAAGCACCAGCTGAGCATGCCTGAGCCACCTGCTCGACTCGCAAGAAACACCTGTCGGACATGCCAAAATCACCTGCCGGGTATGCCAGAAACACTTGGCGGACACTCCGGAATCACCTGTCGGGCATTCCGGAACCACCTCTCAGACTTGCCAGAACCATGTTTTGGACACTCCGGTACCACCTGCCGAGTATGCCGGAACCAGCTGATCCACTCCCCAGAACCACCTAGTGGACACGCCAAAATAAACTGCCGGCTACGCCAGAACCACTCTTCAGACACTCCGGAATCACATGCCAGGCATTCCGGAACCACCTCTCAGAGGTGCCAGAACCACATGCCGGAGACTCCGGAATCACCTGCCGGGCATGCCGGAACCACCTCTCATATGTGCCAGAACCATATGCCGGACACTCCGGAATCACCTGTCGGGTATGCCGGAACGACCTCTCAGAGGTGCCCGAACCACATGCCGGAGACTCCAGAATCACCTGCCGGGAATGCCGGAACCATGTGTCACACGTGCCACAACCACGTGCCGGAGAGACTGGAAGTACCTGCAGAGCTCGCCGGAACCACCTGCCTGACAGGCCAAAATCATATGCCAGCTACGCCAAAACCACTTGGTGGAAACTCCCGAATCACCTTGAGGGTATGCCGGAACCACGTCATGGACAGACTGCAAAAACCTGCCGGACCTGCCTGAACCACCTGCCGAGCACACTGGAACCACCTGTTCGACTCACCAGAGCCACCTTCCGGACACACCAGAAACACCTGCGGGTTACGCCAGAACCACTTGGAGGACTCACCGGGATCACCTGGCGGGCATGCTGGAACCACCTCTCAGACGTGCCAGAAGCATGTGCCGGACATCCCAGAACCACCTGCCGAGCTCGCCGGAACCACCTGCTGTACATGCCGGAACCACCTGCCTGAAAGGCCAAAATCACCTGCCGGCTATGCCAAAACCACTTGGCAGACACTCCAGAATCACCTGCCGGGCATGCCAGCACAGCCACTCAGAAGTTCCAGAAGCACGTGCCGGACAGGCCGGAACCATCTCCCGGACAGACCAGAAACACAGGAAACACTCGCCGGAACCACCTGCTTGACTCACCAGTACCACCTGATGGACACGCCAAAATCACCTGCCGTCTATCCCAGAATCACACGGCCGACACTCTGGAACCACCTCCAGGATAGACCGGAACCACCTGACGGACAAGCCGGAACCACCTGCTTGACTCACCAGAACCACCTGACGGACACGCCGAAATCACCAGCCGGCTACGCCACAACCACTTGTCAGACACTCCGGAATCACCTGCCGGGCATGCTGGAACCACCTCTCAGAGGTGCCAAAAACACATGCCGGAGACAGCCGAAGCACCTGCCGAGAATGCCGGAAGTTCCGGATCCACTCCACAGAACCACCTGCAGTACACGCCAAAATCACCTGCAGGCAACGCCAGAACCACTCGGCAGAAAACTCTGGAACCACCTGCAGGACAGACCGGAACCACCTGCCGGACACGCCGGGACCTCCTGCTTGACTCACCTGTCTCACCTCATGGACACGCCCAAATCACCTGCCCGCTACATCAGAACCACTTGGCGGACAAGCTGGAATCACGTGAAGGGCATGCTGACACAACCTCTCAGACGTGCCAGAACCTCGTGCTGGACACCCCAGAACCACCTGCCGTACAGACCGGAACCACCTGCCGGACACGCCGGAACCACCGGCTTGAGTCGCCGGAATCACCACCGGACATGCAAAATCACCTGCCAGCTACGCCAGAACCACGTGGCGAACACTCTGGAATCACCCGCCGGGCATGCCGCAACGACCTCTCAGACATGCCACAACCACATGCCAATGACACCGGAAGCACCTGCCGAGCACGCCGGAACCACCTGCTCGACTCGCCAGAACCACCTGCCAGACACACCAAAATCACCTGTCGGCTACGCCGCATCCAGTTGGTGAACACTTCGGAATCACCTGCCGGGCTGGCTGGAACCACCTGCCGGTCACGCCAACATCACCTGCCAGCTACGCAAGAACCACTTGGCGGACACGCCAAAATCACCTACCAGCTACGCCACAACCAGTTGGTGAACACTTCGGAATCACCTGCCGTTCTGTCTGGAACCTCCTGCCGGTCATGCCAACATCACCTGGCAGCTACGCCAGAACCACTTGGCGGACACTCCGGAAACACCTGTCGGGCCGGCCGGAACCACCTCTCAGACGTGCCAGAACCATGTGCCTGAGATGCCGGAACCACACCCCGAACAGATCGAAACCACCTGCCAGACCCGTCTGAACCACCTGCCGAGCACGCCAGATCCACCTGCTGAGCATGCCGGAACAACCTGCTCGACTCGCTGGAGCCACCTGCCGGACATGCCAAAATCAGCTGCCGGCTATGCCAGAACCACTTGCCGGACACTCCAAAATCACCTGTCTGGCGTGCCGGAACCACCTCTCATACGTACCAGAACCACGTGCAGGAGACGCCGGAAGCACCTGCCAAGCATGCCAGAACCACCTGATCCACTCCCCAGAACCACCTGCTGGACCCGCCTGAACCACCTGCCAGCTACGCGGGAACCACTTGGCGGACACTCCGCAATCACCTGCCGTGCATGCCGGAACCACCCCTCAGACGTGCCTGAAAAACGTGCCGGACACGCCGGAACCACCTCCCGGACTAACCGGAACCACATTTTGGACATTCCTGAACCACCTTACGAGCACGCTGGAACCACCTGCTCGACTCGCTGGAACCATCTGCTGGATACACCAAAATCACCTGCCGGCTACGCCAGAACCACTTGCCGACACTCCGGAATAACCTGCCATTCATCCTGGAACCGCCCCTCAGATGTGCCAGAACCAGGTGCTGGACGCCCCGGACCACTTCCGTGAAAGACTGGAACCACCTGCTGAGCATTCTGGAAACACCTGCTCGACTCCCGGGAACCGCCACTGGGGAAACTGTCATAGAAATGCAGGTAAAACGGCCTTTCTTGCCAGCCCTTAACTCGACACTTTAGAACTTCTGCTTCTGTCACAATTGCACCTTGCCAACCCGGCTCAGACGAAATGACTACATCTTCCCCTGAAGCAACTGGGCTGACTCCCAAATGATTGAGCGTCCACGTGCTTAGGAGGCGATAGACTGCAAGCCTTTTTCCAACCACCATTGTGCACTGCTGGAGAGAGTGTCGGAAAGCAGCTATGTCAGAAAGACCCCTTTGCTCTCAGCCGTGCCCTTCATTGCTCTAGACGTGGAATGCACAAGGCACTGGCTCCCACCCTCAAAGGGGCGACAAGCCACAGACCATCTTCCTTCCATCTCTTTAGGAAGCTGAGGAAGAACTCGCTTTCAACAGTGCTCTTTCTGTGTCCTGGCAACATCTCATACAAAGGCAGCTGATATGCCATTTCTTTTCAGCGCTTAACTCGCAGATTTGGATCTTCTGCTCCTGCCACATTTCCACCTTGACAACCCGGCTCAGACGAAATGTCTACATCTTCCCCTTCAGCAACGGGGATGAGGCCCAGATGACTGTGCTTCCGCATGCTTAGCAGGAGCAGACAATAGGCTTTTTACAAACCGCCATTGTGCACTGGGTCAGAGAGTGTCAGAATGCACCTATGTCAGAAAGGGCCCTTTGCTCTCAGCCGTGCCCTCCATTGCTCTAGAGGTGGAAGGCACAAAGCACTGCCTCCATCCTTCAATTGGAGACAAGCCAGCAACTGTCCTGCTTCCAGCTCTTTAGGAAGCTGGGAAAGCACTCGCATTCCACAGTGCTCTTAGAGCGTCCTGGGAACGTCTCATACAAAGGCAGCTGAACACCATGTCTTTTCAGCCCTTAACTCACCAATCTACAACATCTGCTTCTGCCGCATTTCCACCTTGCCAACCCGGATCAGACGAAATGCTTACATCTTCCCCTGAAGCGACTGTGCCGATTCCCAAATGATTGAGCATCCACATGCTTAGGAGGCGATAAACTGCATGCCTGTTTCCAACCACCATTTTACACTGCTTAGAGAGCGTCAGAAAGCAGCTATGTCAGAAAGGCCCCTTTGCTCTCAGCCATGCCCTCCATTGCTCTCGAGGTGGAGGGCACAAGGCTCTGGATCCACCCCTCAATGGGATACAAACCACATCTTTTCCTGCTTCCAGCTCTTTAGGAACTGGAGAGAAAACTCCCTTTCCACAGTGCTCTTACAGCGTCCTGGGAAAATCTCATACAAAGGAGGCTGAACGCCGTTTCTTTTCAGCACTTCACTCGCCAGTCTGGGACATCTGCATCCTGCACGTTTCCACCTTGCCAAACCGGCTCAGACGAAATGCCTACAACTTACCCTTGAGCAATGGGGATGAGGCCCATAGGATTGTGGTTCCACATGCTGAGGAGGAGAGAGACAATAGGCTTTTAACTAACCACGAAATGCAACGGTTGGGAGAGTGTCAGAAAGCACCAATGGCAGAAAGGCCCCTTTACTCTCAGCCGCGCCCTCCATTGCTGTAGAGGTGGAAGGCACAAAGCACTGCCTCCATCCTTCAATGGGAGACAAGCCATAAACTGTCTTGCCTCCAGCTCTTTAGGAAGCTGGGAAAGAACTCGCTTTCCACAGTGCTGTTACAGCATACGAGGAAACTCTCATACAGAGGCAGCTCAAACGCCATTTCTTCCCAGTGCTTAACTGGCCGCTTTAGGACTTCCGCTTCTGCCACATTTCCACCTTGCCAACCAGGCTCAGACGAAATGCCTACATCTTCCCCTTAAGCAACGGGGGCGAAGCCCAGATGATTGTGCTGCCACATGCTTAGCAGGAGCAGACAATAGGCTTTTTACAAACGGCCATTGTGCACTGGGTCAGAGAGTGTCAGAATGCACCTATGTCAGAAACGGCCCTTTGCTCTCAGCGGTGCCGTCCATTGCTCTAGAGGTGGAAGGCACAAGGCACTGCCTCCATCATTCAATTGGAGACAAGCCATAAACTGTCTTGCCTCCAGCTCTTTAGGAAGCTGGCAAACAACTCGCTTTCCACAGTCCTCTTACAGCAGACCGGGGAACTTCTCAGACTAAGGCAGGTCAAATGGCATTTCTTCCCAGCCCTTAACTCGCAGCTTTAGGACTCCTGCTTCTGCCGCAATTCCACCTGGCCAACCCGGCTCAAACGAAATGCCTACATCTTCCCCTGAAGCAACTGGGCTGAGTCCCAAGTGACTGAGCAACCACGTGCTTAGGAGGCGATAGACTGCACGCCTTTTTCAAACCACCATTCTGCACTGCTGGAGAGAGTGTCGGAATGCAGCTATGTCAGAAAGGGCCCTTTGCTCTCAGCCGTGCCCTCCATTGCCCTTAGAGGTGGAAGGCACAAAGCACTGCCTCCATCCTTAAATTGGATACAAGACAGCCACTGTCCTGCTTCCAGCTCTATAGGAAGCTGGGAAAGCACTCGCATTCCACAGTGCTCTTGCAGCGTCCTTGGAACGTCTCATACAAAGGCAGCTGAATACCGTGTCTTTTCAGCCCTTAACTCACCAATCTGCTACATCTGCTTCTACCACATTTCCACCTTGCCAACCCGGCTCAGACGAAATGCCTACATCTTCCCCTGAAGCGAATGTGCTGATTCCCAAATTATTGAGCATCCACATGCTTAGGAGGCGATAAACTGCATGCCTTTTTCCAACCACCATTTTACACTGCTTAGAGAGCGTCGGAAAGCAGCTATGTCAGAAAGGCCCCTTTGCTCTCAGCCATGCCCTCCATTGCTCTCGAGATGGAAGGCACAAGGCACTGGTTCTGGATCCACCCCTCAATGGGAGACAAACCACATCTTGGCCTGCTTCCAGCTCTTTAGGAAGTGGAGAAAAAACTCCCTTTCCACAGTGCTCTTACAGCGTCCTGGGAACATCTCATACAAAGGAGGATGAACGCCGTTTCTTTTCAGCACATCACTCGCCAGTCTGGGACATCTGCATCCTGCACGTTTCCACCTTGCCAACCCGGCTCAGACGAAATGCCTACATCTTCCCCTTAAGCAACGGGGGCGAAGCCCACATGATTGTGCTGCCACATGCTTAGCAGGAGCAGACAATAGGCTTTTTACAGACCGCCATTGTGCACTGGGTCAGAGAGTGTCAGAATGCACCTATGTCAGAAAGGGCCCTTTGCTCTCAGCCGTGCCCTCCATTGCTCTAGAGGTGGAAGGCACAAAGCACTGCCTCCATCCTGCAATTGGAGACAAGCCATAAACTGTCTTGCCTCCAGCTCTTTAGGAAGCTGACAAACAACTCGCTTTCCACAGTCCTGTTACAGCAGACCAGGGAACTTCTCATACAAAGGCAGCTCAAATGGCATTTCTTCCCACCCCTTAACTCACAGCTTTAGAACTCCTGCTTCTGCCGCAATTCCACCTTGCCAACCCGGCTCAGACGAAATGCCTACATCTTCCCCTGAAGCAACTGGGCTGAGTCCAAAATGATTGAGCTTCCACGTGCTTAGGAGGCGATAGACTGCACGCCTTTTTCCAACCACCATTGTGCACTGCTGGAGAGAGTGTCAGAAAGCAGCTATGTCAGAAAGACCCCTTTGCTCTCAGCCGTGCCCTTCATTGCTCTAGACGTGGAATGCACAATGCACTGGCTCCGCCCGTCAAGGGGCGACAATCCACAGACAATCTTCCTTCCATCTCTTTAGGAAGCTGAGCAAGAACTCGCTTTCAACAGTGCTCTTTCTGTGTCCTGGCAACATATCATACAAAGGCAGCTGATATGCCATTTCTTTTCAGCGCTTAACTCGCAGATTTGGAACTTCTGTTACTGACACATTTCCACCTTGCCAACACGGCTCAGACGAAATGTCTACATCTTCCCCATCAGCAACGGGGACGAGGCCCAGATGACTGTGCTTCCGCATGCGTAGCAGGAGCAGACAATAGGCTTTTTACAAACCGCCATTGTGCACTGGGTCAGAGAGTGTCAGAATGCACCTATGTCAGAAAGGGCCATTTGCTCTCAGCCGTGCCCTCCATTGCCCTTAGAGGTGGAAGGCACAAAGCACTGCCTCCATCCTTAAATTGGATACAAGCCAGCAACTGTCCTGCTTCCAGCTCTATAGGAAGCTGGGAAAGCACTCGCATTCCACAGTGCTCTTGCAGCGTCCTGGGAACGTCTCATACAAAGGCAGCTGAACACCGTGTCTTTTCAGCCTTTAACTCACCAATCTGCTACATCTGCTTCTGCAGCATTTCCACCTTGCCAACCCGGCTCAGACGAAATGCCTACATCTTCCCCTTAAGCAACGGGGGCCAAGCCCACATGACTGTGCTTCCGCATGCTTAGCAGGAGCAGACAATAGGCTTTGTACAAACCGCCATTGTGCACTGGTTCAGAGAGTGTCAGAATGCACCTATGTCAGAAAGGGCCCTTTGCTCTCAGCCGTGCCCTCCATTGCTCTAGAGGTGGAAGGCACAAAGCACTGCCTCCATCCTGCAATTGGAGACAAGCCATAAACTGTCTTGCCTCCAGCTCTTTAGGAAGCTGACAAACAACTCGCTTTCCACAGTCCTGTTACAGCAGACCGGGGAACTTCTCATACAAAGGCAGCTCAAATGGCATTTCTTCCCAGCCCTTAACACGCAGCTTAGGACTCCTGCTTCTGCCGCAATTCCACCTTGCCAACCCGGCTCAGACGACATGCCTACATCTTCCCCTGAAGCAACTGGGCTGAGTCCCCAATGATTGAGCGTCCACGTGCTTAGGAGGCGATAGACTGCACGCGTTTTTCCAACCACCATTGCGCACTGCTGGAGAGAGTGTCGGAAAGCAGCTATGTCAGAAAGACAGCTTTGCTCTCAGCCGTGCCCTTCATTGCTCTAGACGTGGAATGCACAATGCACTGGCTCCGCCCGTTAAGGGGCGACAATCCACAGACAATCTTCCTTCCATCTCTTTAGGAAGCTGAGCAAGAACTCGCTTTCAACAGTGCTGTTTCTGTGTCCTGGCAACATCTCACACAAAGGCAGCTGATATGCCATTTCTTTTCAGCGCTTAACTCGCAGATTTGGAACTTCTGCTCCTGCCACATTTCCACCTTGCCAACCCGGCTCAGACGAAATGTCTACATCTTCCCCTTCAGCAACGGGGACGAGGCCCAGATGACTGTGCTTCCGCATGCTTAGCAGGAGCAGACAAGAGGCTTTTTACAAACCGCCATTGTGCACTGGGTCAGAGAGTGTCAGAATGCACCTATGTCAGAAAGGGCCCTTTGCTCTCAGCCGTGCCCTCCATTGCTCTAGAGGTGGAAGGCACAAAGCACTGCCTCCATCCTTCAATTGGAGACAAGCCAGCAACTGTCCTGCTTCCAGCTCTTTAGGAAGCTGGCAAAGCACTCGCATTCCACAGTGCTCTTACAGCGTCCTGGGAACGTCTCATACAAAGGCAGCTGAACACCGTGTCTTTTACAGCCCTTCACTCACCAATCTGCAACATCTGCTTCTGCCGCATTTCCACCTTGCCAACCCGGCTCAGACGAAATGCCTACATCTTCCCCTGAAGCGACTGTGCTGATACCAAAATGATTGAGCATCCACATGCTTAGGAGGCGATAAACTGCATGCCTTTTTCCAACCACCATTTTACACTGCTTAGAGAGCGTCGGAAAGCAGCTATGTCAGAAAGGCCCCTTTGCTCTCAGGCATGCCCTCCATTGCTCTCGAGGTGGAAGGCACAAGGCACTGGTTGTGGATCCACCCTCAATTGGAGACAAAGCACATCTTGTCCTGTCTCAGGCTCTTTAGGAAGTGGAGAAAAAACTCCCTTTCCACAGTGCTCTTACAGCGTCCAGGGAACATCTCATACAAAGGAGGCTGAACGCTGTTTCTTTTCAGCACTTCACTCGCCAGTCTGGGACATCTGCATCCTGCACGTTTCCACCTTGCAAACCCGGCTCAGATGAAATGCCTACATCTTCCCCTTAAGCAACGGGGGCGAAGCCCACATGTTTGTGCTGCCACATGCTTAGCAGGAGCAGACAATAGGCTTTTTACAGACCGCCATTGTGCACTGGGTCAGAGAGTGTCAGAATGCACCTATGTCAGAAAGGGCCCTTTGCTCTCAGCCGTGCCCTCCATTGCTCTAGAGGTGGAAGGCACAAAGCACTGCCTCCATCCTGCAATTGGAGACAAGCCATAAACTGTCTTGCCTCCAGCTCTTTAGGAAGCTGACAAACAACTCGCTTTCCACAGTCCTGTTACAGCAGACCGGGGAACTTCTCATACAAAGGCAGCTCAAATGGCATTTCTTCCCACCCCTTAACTCACAGCTTTAGAACTCCTGCTTCTGCCGCAATTCCACCTTGCCAACCCGGCTCAGACGAAATGCCTACATCTTCCCCTGAAGCAACTGGGCTGAGTCCAAAATGATTGAGCTTCCACGTGCTTAGGAGGCGATAGACTGCACGCCTTTTTCCAACCACCATTGTGCACTGCTGGAGAGAGTGTCAGAAAGCAGCTATGTCAGAAAGACCCCTTTGCTCTCAGCCGTGCCCTTCATTGCTCTAGACGTGGAATGCACAATGCACTGGCTCCGCCCGTCAAGGGGCGACAATCCACAGACAATCTTCCTTCCATCTCTTTAGGAAGCTGAGCAAGAACTCGCTTTCAACAGTGCTCTTTCTGTGTCCTGGCAACATCTCATACAAAGGCAGCTGATATGCCATTTCTTTTCAGCGCTTAACTCGCAGATTTGGAACTTCTGTTACTGACACATTTCCACCTTGCCAACCCGGCTCAGACGAAATGTCTACATCTTCCCCTTCAGCAACGGGGACGAGGCCCAGATGACTGTGCTTCCGCATGCTTAGCAGGAGCAGACAATAGGCTTTTTACAAACCGCCATTGTGCACTGGGTCAGAGAGTGTCAGAATGCACCTATGTCAGAAAGGGCCCTTTGCTCTCAGCCGTGCCCTCCATTGCCCTTAGAGGTGGAAGGCACAAAGCACTGCCTCCATCCTTAAATTGGATACAAGCCAGCAACTGTCCTGCTTCCAGCTCTATAGGAAGCTGGGAAAGCACTCGCATTCCACAGTGCTCTTGCAGCGTCCTGGGAACGTCTCATACATAGGCAGCTGAACACCGTGTCTTTTCAGCCTTTAACTCACCAATCTGCTACATCTGCTTCTGCCGAATTTCCACCTTGCCAACCCGGCTCAGACGAAATGCCTACATCTTCCCCTTAAGCTACGCGGGCAAAGGCCACATGACTGTGCTTCCCCATGCTTAGCAGGAGCAGACAATAGGCTTTGTACAAACCGCCATTGTGCACTGGTTCAGAGAGTGTCAGAATGCACCTATGTCAGAAAGGGCCCTTTGCTCTCAGCCGTGCCCTCCATTGCTCTAGAGGTGGAAGGCACAAAGCACTGCCTCCATCCTTCAATTGGAGACAAGCCATAAACTGTCTTGCCTCCAGCTCTTTAGGAAACTGACAAACAACTTGCTTTCCACAGTCCTGTTACAGCAGACCGGGGAACTTCTCATACAAAGGCAGCTCAAATGGCATTTCTTCCCAGCCCTTAACTCGCAGCTTAGGACTCCTGCTTCTGCCGCAATTCCACCTTGCCAACCCGGCTCAGACGACATGCCTACATCTTCCCCTGAAGGAACTGGGCTGAGTCCCCAATGATTGAGCGTCCATGTGCTTAGGAGGCGATAGACTGCACGCGTTTTTCCAACCACCATTGCGCACTGCTGGAGAGAGTGTCGGAAAGCAGCTATGTCAGAAAGACAGCTTTGCTCTCAGCCGTGCCCTTCATTGCTCTAGACGTGGAATGCACAAGGCACTGGCTCCCCCCTCAAGGGGCGACAATCCAGAGACCATCTTCCTTCCATCTCTTTAGGAAGCTGAGCAAGAACTCGCTTTCAACAGTGCTCTTTCTTTGTCCTGGCAACATCTCATACAAAGGCAGCTGATATGCCATTTCTTTTCAGCGCTTAACTCGCAGATTTGGAACTTCTGCTCCTGCCACATTTCCACCTTGCCAACCCGGCTCAGACGAAATGTCTACATCTTCCCCTTCAGCAACGGGGACGAGGCCCAGATCACTGTGCTTCCGCATGCTTAGCAGGAGCAGACAATAGGCTTTTTACAAACCGCCATTGTGCAATGGGCCAGAGAGTGTCAGAATGCACCTATGTCAGAAAGGGCCCTTTGCTCTCAGCCGTGCCCTCCATTGCTCTAGAGGTGGAAGGCACAAAGCACTGCCTCCATCCTTCAATTGGAGAAAAGCCAGCAACTGGCCTGCTTCCAGCTCTTTGGGAAGCTGGGAAAGCACTCGCATTCCACAGAGCTGTTACAGCATCCTGGGTACGTCTCATACAAAGGCAGCTGGACACCGTGTCTTTTCAGCCCTTAACTCACCAATCTGCAACATCTGCTTCTGCCGCATTTCCACCTTGCCAACCCGGCTCTGACGAAATGCCTACATCTTCCCCTGAAGCGACTGTGCTGATTCCCAAATGATAGAGCATCCACATGCTTAGGAGGTGATAAACTGCATGCCTTTTTCCAACCACCATTTTACACTGCTTAGAGAGCGTCGGAAAGCAGCTATGTCAAAAAGGCCCCTTTGCTCTCAGCCATGCCCTCCATTGCTCTCGAGGTGGAAGGCACAAGGCACTGGTTGTGGATCCACCCTCAATGGGAGACAAAGCACATCTTGTCCTGTCTCAGGCTCTTTAGTAAGTGGAGAAAAATCTCCCTTTCCACAGTGCTCTTACAGCGTCCAGGGAACATCTCATACAAAGGAGGCTGAACGCCGTTTCTTTTCAGCACTTCACTCGCCAGTCTGGGACATCTGCATCCTGCACGTTTCCACCTTGCCAACCCGTATCAGACGAAATGCCTACGTCTTCCCCTTGAGCAATGGGGATGAGGCCCATAGGATTGTGGTTCCACATGCTGACGAGGAGAGAGACAATAGGCTTTTAACTAACCACGAAGTGCAACGGTTGGGAGAGTGTCAGAAAGCACCAATGGCAGAAAGGCCCCTTTACTATCAGCCGCGCCCTCCATTGCTGTAGAGGTGGAAGGCACAAAGCACTGCCTCCATAATTCAATGGGAGACAAGCCATAAACTGTCTTGCCTCCAGCTCTTTAGGAATCTGACAAAAAACACGGTTTCCACAGTGCTGTTACAGCATACTAGGAAACTCTCATACAGAGGCAGCTCAAACGCCATTTCTTCCCAGTGCTTAACTGGCCTCTTTAGGACTTCCGCTTCTGCCACAGTTCCACCTTGCCAAGCCGGCTCAGACGAAATGCCTACATCTTCCCCTTAAGCAACGGGGGTGAAGCCCACATGATTGTGCTTCCACATGCTTTCCAGGAGTAGAGAATAGGCTTTTTACAAACCGCCATTGTGCACTGGGCCAGAGAGTGTCAGAATGCACCTATGTCAGAAAGGGCCCTTTGCTCTCAGCCGTGCCCTCCATTGCTCTAGAGGTGGAAGGCACAAAGCACGTGCCAATGACCCCGGAAGCACCTGCCGAGCACGCCGGAACCACCTGCTCGACTCGCCAGAACCACCTGCCGGACACGCAAAAATCACCTGCCGGCTACGCCACAACCAGTCGGGGAACACTTCGGAATCACCTGCCGGGCTTGCTGGAACCACCTGCCGGTCATGCCAAAATCACCTGCCAACTACGCCAGTACCACTTGGGAGACACTTTGGAAACACCTGTCGGGCCGGCCGGAACCACATCTCAGACGTGCCAGAACCATGTGCATGAGATGCTGGAACCACACCCCGATCAGACGGAAAACACTTGCCAGACCCGTCTGAACAACCTGCCGAGCACGCCGGAGCCACCTGCTCGACTCGCCGGAACCACCTACCTGACATGCCCAAATCACCAGCCGGGTATGCCAGAACCACTTGGCGGACACTCCGGAATCATCTGCCGGACATGCCGGAACCAGCTCTCAGACACACCAGAACCACGTGCCGGAGACGCCGGAAGCACCTGCCGAGCATGCCGGAGCCACCAGCTCGACTCGCCGGAAACACCTGCCGGACACGCCAAAATCACCTGCCGGGTACGCCAGAACCACCTGGCGGACACTCCGAAATCACCTGTCGCGCATGCCGGAACCACCTCTCAGACGTGCCGGAAGCACGTGCTGGACACGCCGGAATCACCTACCGGACAGACCGGAACCACCTGCCGAGCACGCCGGAGCCACCTGTTCGACTCGCTGGAACCACCTGCCGGACAGGCCAATATCAACTGCTGGCTATGCCAGAACCACCTGGGGGACGGTCCGGAATCACCTGCCAGCCATGGCGGAACCACCTCTCAGACGTACCAGAACCACCTGCCGGAGAAGCTGGAAACACGTCCTGGACAGTCTGGAACCACCTGCCGGCCAAGCCTGAACCACCTGCCAAGCACAACGGAACAACCTGCCAGACACGCCAAAATCACCTGCGTGTTATGCCAGGACCACTTGGAGGACTCAATGGGCTGACCTGCCGGGCATGCCGGAACCACCTCTCAGACGTGCCAGAACCATGTGGCGGACAGTCCGGAATCACCTGTTGGGCATGCGCAACCACCTCTGAGACGTACCAGAATCACATGCCGTGCAGGCTGGAACCACCTACCGGACAGACCGGAATCACCTTTCGGGCATGCCGGAACCACCTGTCAGATGTGCCAGAAACACGTGCCGGAGACGCCGGAAGCACCTGCCAAGCACGTTGGAACCACCTGCTCAACTCGCCTGAACCACCTGCCGGACATGCCAAAATCACCTGCCGACTATGCCAGAACCACTTGGCGAACACTCCGGAATCACTTGCCGGGCATGCAGGAACCACCTCTCAGACATGCCAGAACCCCGTGCCAATGACCCCGGAAGCACCAGCCGAGCACGCCGGAACCACCTGCTCGACTCGCCAGAACCACCTGCCGATCACGCAAAAATCACCTGCCGGCTACGCCACAACCAGTTGGTGAACACTTTGGAATCACCTGCCAGGCTTGCTGGAACCACCTGCCAGTCATGCCAAAATCACCTGCCAACTACTCCAGAACCGCTTGGCGGACACTGCGGAAACACCTGTCGGGCCGGCTGGAACCACATCTCAGACGTGCCAGAACCATGTGGCGGACAGTCCGGAATAACCTGTTGGGCATACGCAACCACCTCTGACACGTACCAAAACCACGTGCCGTGCACGCCCGAACCACCTACCGGACAGACCGGAATCAACCTTTGGGCATGCCGGAACCACCTGCCAGATGTGCCAGAAACACGTGCCGGAGACGCCGGAAGCACCTGCCGAGCACGTCGCAACCACCTGCTCAACTCGCCTGAACCACCTGCCGGACACGCCAAAATCACCTGCCCGCTACACCAGCACCACTTCGGGGACAAGCCGGAATCACGTGAGGGGCATGCCGGCACAGCCTCTCAGACTGAACCTCGTGCCGGACACCACAGAACCACCTGCCGGACAGACCGGAAAAACCTGCCGGACACGCCGGAACCACCGGCTCGACCCGCCGGAACGACCGCTGTACATGCAAACTCACCTGCCGGCTACGCCGGAAACACTTGGCGAACACTCCGGAATCACCTGCCTGGCATGCTGGAACCACTCTCAGATATGCCAGAACCACGTGCAAATGACCCCGGAAGCACCTGCCGAGCACGCCGGAACCACCTGCTCGACTCGCCAGAACCACCTGCCGGACACGCAAAAATCACCTGCCGGCTACGCCACAACCAGTTGGGGAACACTTCGGAATCACCTGCCGGGCTTGCTGGAACCACCTGCCGGTCATGCCATAATCACCTGCCAACTACGCCAGTACCACTTGGCGTACACTGTGGAAACACCTGACGGGCCGGCCGGAACCACATCTCAGACGTGCCAGAACCTTGTGTATGAGATGCTGGAACCACACCCCGATCAGACGGAAAGCACCTGCCAGACCCGTCTGAACAACCTGCCGAGCACGCCGGAGCCACCTGCTCGACTCGCCGGAACCACCTACCTGAAATGCCCAAATCACCAGCCGGGTATGCCAGAACCACTTGGCGGACACTCCGAAATCACCTGTCGCGCATGCCGGAACCACCTCTCAGACGTGCCGGAAGCACGTGCCGGACACGCCGGAATCACCTACCGGACAGACCGGAACCACCTGCCGAGCACGCCGGAGCCACCTGTTCGACTCGCTGGAACCATCTGCCGGACAGGCCAATATCAACTGCTGGCTATGCCAGAACCACCTGGGGGACGGTCCGGAATCACCTGCCAGCCACGGCGGAACCACCTCTCAGACGTACCAGAACCACCTGCCGGAGAAGCTGGAAACACGTCCTGGACAGTCTGGAACCACCTGCCGGCCAAGCCTGAACCACCTGCCAAGCACAACGGAACAACCTGCCAGACACGCCAAAATCACCTGCGTGTTATGCCAGAACCACTTGGAGGACTCTCTGGGATGACCTGCCGGGCATGCCGGAACCACCTCTCAGACGTGCCAGAACCATGTGGCGGACAGTCCGGAATCACCTGTTGGGCATGCGCAACCACCGTTGAGACGTACCAGAACCACATGCCGTGCAGGCTGGAACCACCTACCGGACAGACCGGAATCACCTTTCGGGACAGCCGGAACCACCTGTCAGATGTGCCAGAAACACGTGCCGGAGACGCCGGAAGCACCTGCCAAGCACGTTGGAACCACCTGCTCAACTCGCCTGAACCACCTGCCGGACATGCCAAAATCACCTGCCGACTATGCCAGAACCACTTGGCGAACACTCCGGAATCACTTGCCGGGCATGCAGGAACCACCTCTCAGACATGCCAGAACCCCGTGCCAATGACCCCGGAAGCACCAGCCGAGCACGCCGGAACCACCTGCTCGACTCGCCAGAACCACCTGCCGATCACGCCAAAATCACCTGCCAGCTACGCCACAACCAGTTGGTGAACACTTTGGAATCACCTGCCAGGCTTGCTGGAACCACCTGCCAGTCATGCCAAAATCAACTGCCAACTACGCCAGAACCGCTTGGCGGACACTGCGGAAACACCTGTCGGGCCGGCTGGAACCACATCTCAGACGTGCCTGAACCATGTGGCGGACAGTCCGGAATCACCTGTTGGGCATGCGCAACCACCTCTGACACGTACCAAAACCACGTCCCGTGCACGCCAGAACCACCTACCGGACAGACCGGAATCAAACTTTGGGCATGCCGGAACCACCAGTCAGATGTGCCAGAAACACATGCCGGAGACGCCGGAAGCACCTGCCGAGCACGTCGCAACCACCTGCTCAACTCGCCTGAACCACCTGCCTGACACGCCAAAATCACCTGCCCGCTACACCAGCACCACTTCGGGGACAAGCTGGAATCACGTGAGGGGCCTGCCGGCACAGCCTCTCAGACTGAACCTCGTGCCGGACACCACAGAACCACCTGCCGGACAGACCGGAACCACCTGCCGGACACGCCGGAACCACCGGCTCGACCCGCTGGAACGACTGCTGGACGTGCAAAATCTCCTGCCGGCTATGCCGGAAACACTTGGCGAACACTCCGGAATCACCTGCCGGGCATGCCGGAACCACCTCTCAGATATGCCAGAACCACGTGCCAATGACCCCGGAAGCACCTGCCGAGCACGCCGGAACCACCTGCTCGACTCGCCAGAACCACCTGCCGGACACGCAAAAATCACCTGCCGGCTACGCCACAACCAGTTGGGGAACACTTCGGAATCACCTGCCGGGCTTGCTGGAACCACCTGCCGGTCATGCCAAAATCACCTGCCAACTACGCCAGTACCACTTGGCGGACACTGTGGAAACACCTGTCGGGCCGGCCGGAACCACATCTCAGACGTGCCAGAACCATGTGCATGAGATGCTGGAACCACACCCCGAACAGACGGAAAACACCTGCCAGACCCGTCTGAACAACCTGCCGTGCACGCCGGAGCCAAGTGCTCGACTCGCCGGAACCACCTACCTGACATGCCAAAATCACCAGCCGGGTATGCCAGAACCAGTTGGCAGACACTCCGGAATCATCTGCCGGACATGCCGGAACCAGCTCTCAGACACACCAGAACCACGTGCCGGAGACGCCGGAAGCACCTGCCGAGCATGCCGGAGCCACCTGCTCGACTCGCCAGAAACACCTGCCGGACACGCCAAAATCACCTGCCGGGTACGCCAGAACCACCTGGCGGACACTGCGAAATCACCTGTCGCTCATGCCAGAACCACCTCTAAGACGTGCCGGAAGCACGTGCCGGACACGCCGGAATCACCTACCGGACAGACCGGAACCACCTGCCGAGAACGCCGGAACCACCTGTTCGACTCGCTGGAACCACCTGCCGGACAGGCCAATATCAACTGCTGGCTATGCCAGAACCACCTGGGGGACGGTCCGGAATCACCTGAGAGCCATGGCGGAACCACCTCTCAGACGTACCAGAACAACCTGCCGGAGAAGCTTTAAACACGTCCTGGACAGTCTGGAACCACCTGCAGGCCAAGCCTGAACCACCGGCCAAGCACAACGGAACGACCTGCCAGACACGCAAAAATCACCTGCTGTGTGTGCCAGAACCACTTGGCGGACACTCCGGAACATCTGCCGGACATGCCGTAACCAGCTCTCAGACACACCAGAACCAAGTGCCGGAGACGCCGGAAGCACCTGCCGAGCATGCCGGAGCCACCTGCTCGACTCGCCAGAAACACCTGCCGGACACGCCAAAATCACCTGCCGGGTATGCCAGAACCGCCAGGCGGACACTACGGAATCACCTGCCGCGCATGCCGGAAGCACGTGCCAGACACGCCAGAAACACCTACCGGACAGACCGGAACCACCTGCCGAGCACGCCGGAGCCACCTGTTCGACTCCCTGGAACCACCTGCCGGACAGGCCAATATCAACTGCTGGCTATGCCAGAACCACCTGGGGGACAGTCCGGGATCACCTGCCAGCCATGGCGGAACCACATCTCAGACGTACCAGAACCACCTGCCGGAGAAGCTGGAAACACGTCCTGGACAGACTGGAACCACGTGACGGCCATGCCTGAACCACCTGCCGAGCACGGCGGAACCACCTGCCGGACACGCCAAAATCACCTGCGGGCTATGCCAGAACCACTTGGACGACTCTCCGAAATGACCTACCGGGCATGTTGGAACCACCTCTCAGACGTGCCAGAAGCACGTGGCGGACAGTCCGGAATCACCTGTTGGGCATACGCAACCACCTCTGACACGTACCAGAACCACGTGCCGTGCACGCCGGAACCACCGACCGGACAGACCGGAATCAACTTTTGGGCATGCCGGAACCACCAGTCAGATGTGCCAGAAACACGTGCCGGAGACGGCGGAAGCACCTGCCGAGCACGTCGCAACCACCTGCTCAACTCGCCTGAACCACCTGCCGGACATGCCAAAATCACCTGCCCGCTACACCAGCACCACTTCGGGGACAAGCCGGAATCACGTGAGGGGCATGCCGGCACAGCCTCTCAGACTGAACCTCGTGTCGGACACCACAGAACCACCTGACGGACAGACCGGAACCACCTGCCGGACACGCCGGAACCACCGGCTCGACCCGCCGGAACGACCGCTGGACATGCAAAATCACCTGCCGGCTACGCCGGAAACACTTGGCGAACACTCCGGAATCACCTGCCTGGCATGCTGGAACCACTCTCAGATATGCCAGAACCACGTGCCAATGACCCCGGAAGCACCGGCCGAGCACGCCGGAACCACCTGCTCGACTCGCCAGAACCACCTGACGGACACGCAAAAATCACCTGCCGGCTACGCCACAACCAGTTGGGGAACACTTCGGAATCACCTGCCGGGCTTGCTGGAACCACCTGCCGGTCATGCCAAAATCACCTGCCAACTACGCCAGTACCACTTGGCGGACACTGTGGAAACACCTGACGGGCCGGCCGGAACCACATCTCAGAAGTGCCAGAACCTTGTGTATGAGATGCTGGAACCACACCCCGAACAGACGGAAAACACCTGCCAGACCCGTCTGAACAACCTGCCGAGCACGCCGGAGCCACCTGCTCGACTCGCCGGAACCACCTACCTGACATGCCCAAATCACCAGCCGGGTATGCCAGAACCACTTGGCGGACACTCCGGAATCATCTGCCGGACATGCCGGAACCAGCTCTCAGGCACACCAGAACCACGTGCCGGAGACGCCGGAAGCACCTGCCGAGCATGCCGGAGCCACCTGCTCGACTCGCCAGAAACACCTGCCGGACACGCCAAAATCACCTGCCGGGTACGCCAGAACCACCTGGCGGACACTCCGAAATCACCTGTCGCTCATGCCAGAACCACCTCTCAGACGTGCCGAAAGCACGTGCCGGACACGCCGGAATCACCTACCGGACAGACCGGAACCACCTGCCGAGCACGCCGGAGCCTCCTGTTCGACTCGCTGGAACCACCTGCCGGACAGGCCAACATCAACTGCTGGCTATGCCAGAACCACCTGGGGCACGGTCCGGAATCACCTGCCAGCCACGGCGGAACCACCTCTCAGACGTACCAGAACCACCTGCCGGAGAAGCTGGAAACACATCCTGGACAGTCTGGAACCACCTGCCGGCCAAGCCTGAACCACCTGCCAAGCACAACGGAACAACCTGCCAGACACGCCAAAATCACCTGCGTGTTATGCCAGAACCACTTGGAGGACTCTCTGGGATGACCTGCCGGGCATGCCGGAACCACCTCTCAGACGTGCCAGAACCATGTGGCGGACAGTCCGGAATCACCTGTTGGGCATGCGCAACCACCTCTGAGACGTACCAGAAACACATGCCGTGCAGGCTGGAACCACCTACCGGACAGACCGGAATCACCTTTCGGGCATGCCGGAACCACCTGTCAGATGTGCCAGAAACACGTGCCGGAGACGCCGGAAGCACCTGCCAAGCACGTTGGAACCACCTGCTCAACTCGCCTGAACCACCTGCCGGACATGCCAAAATCACCTGCCGACTATGCCAGAACCACTTGGCGAACACTCCGGAATCACTTGCCGGGCATGCAGGAACCACCTCTCAGACATGCCAGAACCCCGTGCCAATGACCCCGGAAGCACCAGCCGAGCACGCCGGAACCACCTGCTCGACTCGCCAGAACCACCTGCCGATCACGGAAAAATCACCTGCCGGCTACGCCACAACCAGTTGGTGAACACTTTGGAATCACCTGCCAGGCTTGCTGGAACCACCTGCCGGTCATGCCAAAATCTCCTGCCAACTACGCCAGTACCACTTGGCGGACACTGTGGAAACACCTGTCGGGCCGGCCGGAACCACATCTCAGACGTGCCAGAAGCATGTGCATGAGATGCTGGAACCACACCCCGAACAGACGGAAAACACCTGCCAGACCCGTCTGAACAACCTGCCGAGCACGCCGGAGCCACCTGCTCGACTCGCCGGAACCACCTACCTGACATGCCCAAATCACCAGCCGGGTATGCCAGAACCACTTGGCGGACACTCCGGAATCATCTGCCGGACATGCCGGAACCAGCGCTCAGAAACACCAGAACCACGTGCCGGAGACGCATGAAGCACCTGCCGAGCATGCCGGAGCCACCTGCTCGACTCGCCAGAAACACCTGCCGGACACGCCAAAATGACCTGCCGGGTACGCCAGAACCACCTGGCGGACACTCCGAAATCACCTGTCGCTCATGCCAGAACCACCTCTAAGACGTGCCGGAAGCACGTGCCGGACACGCCGGAATCACCTACCGGACAGACCGGAACCACCTGCCGAGAACGCCGGAACCACCTGTTTGACTCGCTGGAACCACCTGCCGGACAGGCCAATATCAACTGCTGGCTATGCCAGAACCACCTGGGGGACGGTCCGGAATCGCCTGCCTGCCATGGCGGAACCACCTCTCAGACGTACCAGAACCACCTGCCGGAGAAGCTGGAAACACGTCCTGGACAGTCTGGAACCACCTGCCGGCCATGCCTGAACCACCTGCCAAGCACAACGGAACAACCTGCCAGACACGCCAAAATCACCTGCGTGTTATGCCAGAACCACTTGGAGGACTCTCTGGGATGACCTGCCGGGCATGCCGGAACCACCTCTCAGACGTGCCAGAACCATGTGGCGGACAGTCCGGAATCACCTGTTGGGCATGCGCAACCACCGTTGAGACGTACCAGAACCACATGCCGTGCAGGCTGGAACCACCTACCGGACAGACCGGAATCACCTTTCGGGCATGCCGGAACCACCTGTCAGATGTGCCAGAAACACGTGCCGGAGACGCCGGAAGCACCTGCCAAGCACGTTGGAACCACCTGCTCAACTCGCCTGAACCACCTGCCGGACATGCCAAAATCACCTGCCGACTATGCCAGAACCACTTGGCGAACACTCCGGAATCACTTGCCGGGCATGCAGGAACCACCTCACAGACATGCCAGAACCCCGTGCCAATGACCCCGGAAGCACCGGCCGAGCACGCCGGAACCACCTGCTCGACTGGCCAGAACCACCTGCCGATCACGCAAAAATCACCTGCCGGCTACGCCACAACCAGTTGGTGAAGACTTTGGAATCACCTGCCAGGCTTGCTGGAACCACCTGCCAGTCATGCCAAAATCACCTGCCAACTACGCCAGAACCGCTTGGCGGACACTGCGGAAACACCTGTCGGGCCGGCTGGAACCACATCTCAGACGTGCCAGAAACGTGTTCATGAGATGCTGGAACCACACCCAGAACAGACGGATGCCACCTGCCAGAACCGCCTGAACCACCTGCCGAGCACGCCGGAAACACCTGCTCGACTCACCGGTACCACCTCCCTGACACGCCAAAATCACCTGCTGGGTATGCCAGAACCACTTGGCGGACACTCCGGAATCATCTGCCGGACATGCCGGAACCAGCTCTCAGACACACCAGAACCAAGTGCCGGAGACGCCGGAAGGACCTGCCGAGCATGCCGGAGCCACCTGCTGGACTCCCAGAAACACCTGCCGGACACGCCAAAATCACCTGCCGGGTATGCCAGAACCACCTGGCGGACACTACGGAATCACCTGCCAGCCATGGCGGAACCACCTCTGAGACGTGCCGGAAGCACGTGCCAGACACGCCGGAAACACCTACCGGACAGACCGGAACCACCTGCCGAGCACGCCGGAGCCACCTGTTCGACTCGCTGGAACCAACTGCCGGACAGGCCAATATCAACTGCTGGCTATGCCAGAACCACCTGGGGGACAGTCCGGGATCACCTGCCAGCCATGGCGGAACCACATCTCAGACGTACCAGAACCACCTGCCGGAGAAGCTGGAAACACGTCCTGGACAGACTGGAACCACGTGACGGCCATGCCTGAACCACCTGCCGAGCACGGCGGAACCACCTGCTGGACACGCCAAAATCACCTGCGGGCTACGCCAGAACCACTTGGGCGACTCTCCGAAATGACCTGCCGGGCATGTTGGAACCACCACTCAGACGTGCCAGAAGCACGTGGCGGACAGTCCGGAATCACCTGTTGGGCATACGCAACCACCTCTGACACGTACCAGAACCACGTGCCGTGCACGCCGGAACCACCTACCGGACAGACCGGAATCAACTTTTGGGCATGCCGGAACCACCAGTGAGATGTGCCAAAACACGTGCCGGAGACGCCGGAAGCACCTGCCGAGCACGTCGCAACCACCTGCTCAACTCGCCTGAACCACCTGCCGGACACGCCAAAATCACCTGCCCGCTACACCAGCACCACTTCGGGGACAAGCCGGAATCACGTGAGGGGCATGCCGGCACAGCCTCTCAGACTGAACCTCGTGCCGGACACCACAGAACCACCTGCCGGACAGACCGGAACCACCTGCCGGACACGCCGGTACCACCGGCTCGACGCGCCGGAACGACCGCTGGACATGCAAACTCACCTGCCGGCTACGCCGGAAACACTTGGCGAACACTCCGGAATCACCTGCCGAGCACGCCGGAACCACCTGCTCGACTCGCCAGAACCACCTGCCGGACACGCAAAAATCACCTGCCGGCTACGCCACAACCAGTCGGGGAACACTTCGGAATCACCTGCCGGGCTTGCTGGAACCACCTGCCGGTCATGCCAAAATCACCTGCCAACTACGCCATTACCACTTGGCGGACACTGTGGAAACACCTGTCGGGCCGGCCGGAACCACATCTCAGACGTGCCAGAACCATGTGCATGAGATGCTGGAACCACACCCCGAACAGACGGAAAACACCTGCCAGACCCGTCTGAACAACCTGCCGAGCACGCCGGAGCCACCTGCTCGACTCGCCAGAACCACCTACCTGACATGCCCAAATCACCAGCCGGGTATGCCAGAACCACTTGGCGGACACTCCGGAATCATCTGCCGGACATGCCGGAACCAGCTCTCAGACACACCAGAACCACGTGCCGGAGACGCCGGAAGCACCTGCCGAGCATGCCGGAGCCACCAGCTCGACTCGCCAGAAACACCTGCCGGACACGCCAAAATCACCTGCCGGGTACGCCAGAACCACCTGGCGGACACTCCGAAATCACCTGTCGCGCATGCCGGAACCACCTCTCAGACGTGCCGGAAGCACGTGCCGGACACGCCGGAATCACCTACCGGACAGACCGGAACCACCTGACGAGCACGCCGGAGCCACCTGTTCGACTCGCTGGAACCACCTGCCGGACAGGCCAATATCAACTGCTGGCTATGCCAGAACCACCTGGGGGACGGTCCGGAATCACCTGCCAGCCCTGGCGGAACCACCTCTCAGACGTACCAGAACCACCTGCCGGAGAAGCTGGAAACACGTACTGGACAGTCTGGAACCACCTGCCGGCCAAGCCTGAACCACCTGCCAAGCACAACGGAACAACCTGCCAGACACGCCAAAATCACCTGCGTGTTATGCCAGAACCACTTGGAGGACTCTCTGGGATGACCTGCCGGGCATGCCGGAACCACCTCTCAGACGTGCCAGAACCATGTGGCGGACAGTCCAGAATCACCTGTTGGGCATGCGCAACCACCGTTGAGACGTACCAGAACCACATGCCGTGCAGGCTGGAACCACCTACCGGACAGACCGGAATCACCTTTCGGGCATGCCGGAACCACCTGTCAGATGTGCCAGAAACACGTGCCGGAGACGCCGGAAGCACCTGTCGAGCACGTCGCAACCACCTGCTCAACTCGCCTGAACCACCTGCCGGACACGCCAAAATCACCTGCCCGCTACACCAGCACCACTTCGGGGACAAGCCGGAATCACGTGAGGGGCATGCCGGCACAGCCTCTCAGACTGAACCTCGTGCCGGACACCACAGAACCACCTGCCGGACAGACCGGAACCACCTGCCGGACACGCCGGAACCACCGGCTCGACCCGCCGGAACGACCGCTGGACATGCAAACTCACCTGCCGGCTACGCCGGAAACACTTGGCGAACAATCCGGAATCACCTGCCGGGCATGCCGGAACCACCTCTCAGATATGCCAGAACCACGTGCCAATGACCCCGGAAGCACCTGCCGAGCACGCCGGAACCACCTGCTCGACTCGCCAGAACCACCTGCCGGACACGCAGAAATCACCTGCCGGCTACGCCACAACCAGTTGGGGAACACTTCGGAATCACCTGCCGGGCTTGCTGGAACCACCTGCCGGTCATGCCAAAATCACCTGCCAACTACGCCAGTACCACTTGGCAGACACTGTGGAAACACCTGTCGGGCCGGCCGGAACCACATCTCAGACGTGCCAGAACCATGTGCATGAGATGCTGGAACCACACCCCGAACAGACGGAAAACACCTGCCAGACAAGTTTGAATAACCTGCCGAGCACGCCGGAGCCACCTGCTCGACTCGCCGGAACCACCTACCTGACATGCCCAAATCACCTGCCCGCTACACCAGCACCACTTCGGGGTCAAACCGGAATCACGTGAGGGGCATGCCGGCACAGCCTCTCAGACTGAACCTCGTGCCGGACACCACAGAAACACCTGCCGGACAGACCGGAACCACCTGCCGGACACGCCGGAACCACCGGCTCGACCCGCCGGAACGACCGCTGGACATGCAAACTCACCTGCCGGCTACGCCGGAAACACTTGGCGAACACTCCGGAAGCACCTGCCGAGCACGCCGGAACCACCTGCTAAACTCGCCAGAACCACCTGCCGGACACGCAAAAATCACCTGCCGGCTATGCCACGACCAGTTGGGGAACACTTCGGAATCACCTGCTGGGCTTGCTGGAACAATCTGCCGGTCATGCCAAAATCACCTGCCAACTACGCCAGTACCACTTGGCGGACACTCCGGAATCATCTGCCGGACATGCCGGAACCAGCTCTCAGACACACCAGAACCAAGTGCCTGAGACGCCGGAAGCACCTGCCGAGCATGCCGGAGCCACCTGCTCGACTCGCCAGAAACACCTGCCGGACACGCCAAAATCACCTGCAGGGTAGGCCACAACCACCTGGCGGACACTACGGAATCACCAGCCGCGCATGCCGGAACCACCTCTCAGACGTGCCGGAAGCACGTGCCAGACACGCCGGAAACACCTACCGGACAGACCGGAACCACCTGCCAAGAACGCCGGAGCCACCTGTTCGACTCGCTGGAACCACCTGCCGGACAGGCCAATATCAACTGCTGGCTATGCCAAAACCACCTGGGGGACAGTCCGGGATCACCTGCCAGCCATGGCGGAACCACCTCTCAGACGTACCAGAACCACCTGCCGGAGAAGCTGGAAACACGTCCTGGACAGACTGGAACCACGTGACGGCCATGCCTGAACCACCTGCCGAGCACGGCGGAACCACCTGCCGGACATGCCAAAATCACCTGCGGGCTACGCCAGAACCACTTGGACGACTCTCCGAAATGACCTGCCGGGCATGTTGGAACCACCTCTCAGACGTGCCAGAAGCACGTGGCGGACAGTCCGGAATCACCTGTTGGGCATACGCAACCACCTCTGACACGTACCAGAACCACGTGCCGTGCACGCCGGAACCACCTACCGGACAGACCGGAATCAAATTTTGGGCATGCCGGAACCACCAGTCAGATGTGCCAGAAACACATGCCGGAGACGCCGGAAGCACCTGTCGAGCACGTCGCAACCACCTGCTCAACTCGCCTGAACCACCTGCCGGACACGCCAAAATCACCTGCCCGCTACACCAGCACTTCGGGGACAAGCCGGAATCACGTGAGGGGCATGCCGGCACAGCCTCTCAGACTGAACCTCGTGCCGGACACCACAGAACCACCTGCCGGACAGACCGGAACCACCTGCCGGACACGCCGGAACCACCGGCTCGACCCGCCGGAACGACTGCTGGACGTGCAAAATCTCCTGCCGGCTATGCCGGAAACACTTGGCGAACACTCCGGAATCATCTGCTGGACATGCCGGAGCCAGCTCTCAGACACACCAGAACCACGTGCCGGAGACGCCGGAAGCACCTGCCGAGCATGCCGGAGCCACCTGCTCGACTCGCCAGAAACACCTGCCGGACACGCCAAAATCACCTGCCGGGTACGCCAGAACCACCTGGCGGACACTCCGAAACCACCTGTCGCGCATGCCGGAAGCACCTCTCAGACGTGCCGGAAGCACGTGCCGGACACGCCGGAATCACCTACCGGACAGACCGGAACCACCTGCCGAGCACGCCGGAGCCACCTGTTCAACTCGCTGGAACCACCTGCCGGACAGGCCAATATCAACTGCTGGCTATGCCAGAACCACCTGGGGGACAGTCCGGGATCACCTGCCAGCCATGGCGGAACCACCTCTCAGACGTACCAGAACCACCTGCCGGAGAAGCTGGAAACACGTCCTGGAAAGACTGGAACCACGTGACGCCCATGCCTGAACCACCTGCAGATCACCCCGGAACCACCTGCCGGACACGCCAAAATCACCTGCGGGCTACGCCAGAACCACTTGGACGACTCTCCGAAATGACCTGCCGGGCATGTTGGAACCACCTCTCAGACGTGCCAGAAGCACGTGGCGGACAGTCCGGAATCACCTGTTGGGCATACGCAACCACCTCTGACACGTACCAGAACCACGTGCCGTGCACGCCGGAACCACCTACCGGACAGACCGGAATCAACTTTTGGGCATGCCGGAACCACCAGTGAGATGTGCCAGAAACACGTGCCGGAGACGCCGGAAGCACCTGCCGAGCACGTCGCAACCACCTGCTCAACTCGCCTGAACCACCTGCCGGACACGCCAAAATCACCTGCCCGCTACACCAGCACCACTTCTGGGACAAGCCGGAATCTCGTGAGGGGCATGCCGGCACAGACTCTCAGCCTGAACCTCGTGCCGGACACCACAGAACCACCTGCCGGACAGACAGGAACCACCTGCCGGACACGCCGGAACCACCGGCTCGACCCGCCGGAACGACCGCTGGACATGCAAAATCACCTGCCGGCTATGCCGGAAACACTTGGCGAACACTCCGGAATCACCTGCCGGGCATGCCGGAACCACCTCTCAGATATGCCAGAACCACGTGCCAATGACCCCGGAAGCACCTGCCGAGCACGCCGGAACCACCTGCTCGACTCGCCAGAACCACCTGCCGGACACGCAGAAATCACCTGCCGGCTACGCCACAACCAGTTTGGGAACACTTCGGAATCACCTGCCGGGCTTGCTGGAACCACCTGCCGGTCATGCCAAAATCACCTGCCAACTACGCCAGTACCACTTGGCGGACACTGTGGAAACACCTGTCGGGCCGGCCGGAACCACATCTCAGACGTGCCAGAACCATGTGCATGAGATGCTCGAACCACACCCCGAACAGACGGAAAACACCTGCCAGACCCGTCTGAACAACCTGCCGAGCACGCCGGAGCCACCTGCTCGACTCGCTGGAACCACCTACCTGACATGCCCAAATCACCAGCCGGGTATGCCAGAACCACTTGGCGGACACTCCGGAATCATCTGCCGGACATGCCGCAGCCAGCTCTCAGACACACCAGAACCACGTGCCGGAGACGCCGGAAGCACCTGCCGAGCATGCCAGAGCCACATGCTCGACTTGCCTGAAACACCTGCCGGACACGCGAAAATCACCTGCCGGGTACGCCAGAACCACCTGGCGGACACTCCGAAATCACCTGTCGCGCATGCCGGAACCACCTCTCAGACGTGCCGGAAGCACATGCCGGGCACGCCGGAATCACCTACCGGACAGACCGGAACCACCTGCCGAGCACGCCGGAGCCACCTGTTCGACTCGCTGGAACCACCTGACGGACAAGCCAATGTCAACTGCTGGCTATGCCAGAACCACCTGGGTGACGGTCCGGAATCACCTGCCAGCCATGGCGGAACCACCTCTCAGACGTACCAGAACCACCTGCCGGAGAAGCTGGAAACACGTCCTGGACAGTCTGGAACCACCTGCCGGCCAAGCCTGAACCACCTGCCAAGCACAACGGAACAACCTGCCAGACACGCCAAAATCACCTGCGTGTTATGCCAGAACCACTTGGAGGACTCTCTGGGATGACCTGCCGGGCATGCCGGAACCACCTCTCAGACGTGCCAGAACCAAATTCCGGACACTCCGGTATCACCTGCCGGGCATGCCAGAACAACCTCTCAGAGGTGCCAGAACCAAATGCCGGAGACTCCGGAATCACCTGCCCGGCATGCCGGAACCACCTGCTGGACATGCCGGAATCACCTGCCGGACATGCCGGAACCACCAGCTCGACTCGCCGGAACCATTGTCGTCCATGCAATATCACCTGATGGCTACGCCAGAACCACTTGGCGAACACTCCGGAATCACCTGCCGGGCATGGCGGAACCACCTCTCAGACATGCCGGAACCACATGCCAATGACACCGGAAGCACCTGCCGAGCACGCCAGAACCACCTGCTCGACTCGCCAAAACCTCCTGCTGGACACGCCAAAATCACCTGCCGGCTATGCCACAACCATTTGGTGAACTCTTCGGAATCACCTGCCGGGCTGGCTGGAACAACCTGCCGGTCACACCAACATCACCTGCCAGCTATGCCAGAACCACTTGGCGGACACCATGGAAACACCTGTCGGGCCGGCCGGAACCACCTATCAGACGTGCCGGAACCATGTGCCTGAGATGCCGGAACCACACCCCGAACAGACCGAAACCACCTGCCAGACCCGCCTGAACCACCTGCCGAGCACGCCGGAACCACCTACTCGACTCGCTGGAACCACCTACCTGACACGCTAAAATCACCTGCCGGGTATGCCACAACCACTTGGTGGACACTCCAGAATCATCTGCCGGACATGCCAGAACCAGCTCTCAGACACACCAGAACCACGTGCCAGACACGCCGGAAGCACCTGCTGAGCATGCCTGAGCCAAATGCTCGACTTGCCAGAAACACCTGCCAGACACGCCAAAATCACCGGGTACCCCAGAACCACGTGGCGGACACTCCGGAATCACCTGTCGGGCATGCCGGAACCAACTCTCAGACGTGCCAGAACCTCGTGCCGGACACGCCAGAACCACCTGCCGGACAGTCCGGAAACACATGCTGGACACGCCGGAACCACCAGCTCGACTCGCCGGAACCACCACCGGACATGCAAAATGACCTGCCGACTACGCCAGAAAAACTTGGCGAACACTCCGGAATCACATGTCGGGCATGCCGGAACCACCTCTCAGACGTGCCAAAACCACATGCCGGACACTGCGAAATCACCTGCCCGGAATGCCGGAACCACCTGCTGGACATGCCGGAACCACCTCTCAGACTTGCCAGAACCATGTTCCGGACACGCCGGTACGACCTGTCGAGTATGCCGGAACCACCTGATCCACTCCCCAGAACCACCTGCTGGACACGCCAGAATCACATGCCGACTACGCCAGAACCACTCGGCAGACACTCTGGAACCACCTGCCGGGCATGCCTGAACCACCTCTCAGAGGTGCCAGAACCACATGCCGGACACTCCGGAATCACCTGCCGGGCATGCCGGAACCATCTCTCAGACGTGCCAGAACCATGTTCCGGACACGCCGGTACCACCTGCCGAGCTCGCCGGAACCACCTGCTGGACACGCGCAAATCACCTGCCGGCTACGCCAGAACCACTCGGCAGACACTCCGGAATCACCTGCCGGGCTGCCTGGAACCACCTGCCGGTCATGCCAACATGACCTTTCAGCTACCCCAGAACCACTTGGCGGACACTCCGGAAACAACTGTCGGGCCGGCCGGAACCACCTCTCAGACGTGCCAGAACCAGGTGCCTGAGATGACGGAACCACTCCCCTAACAGACCGAAACCACCTGCCAGACCCGCCTGAACCCCCTGGCGAGCACGCCTGATCCACCTGCTCAACTAGCCGGAACTACCTTCCTGACACGCCAAAATCACCTGCCAGGTCTACCAGAACCACTTGGTGGACACTCCGGAATCGTCTGCCGGACATGCCAGAACCAGCTCTCAGACACACCAGAACCACGTGCCAGAGACGCCAGAAGCACCAGCTGAGCATGCCTGAGCCACCTGCTCGACTCGCAAGAAACACCTGTCGGACATGCCAAAATCACCTGCCGGGTTTGCCAGAATCAGCTGATCCACTCCCCAGAACCACCTAGTGGACACGCCAAAATCAACTGCCGGCTACGCCAGAACCACTCGGCAGACGCTCCGGAATCACATGCCAGGCATTCCGGAACCACCTCTCCGAGGTGCCAGAAGCAAATGCCGGACACTCCGGTATCACCTGCCGGGCATGCCGGAACCATCTCTCAGAGGTGCCAGAACCACATGCCGGACACTCCGGAATCACCTGCAGGGCATGCCGGAACCAACTCTCAGACGTGCCAGAACCTCGTGCCGGTCACGGCAGAACCACCTGCCAGACAGACCGGAAACACCTGCTGGACACGCCGGAACCACCGGCTCGACTCGCCAGAACCACCGCCGGACATGCAAAATGACCTGCCGGCTACGCCAGAACCACTTGGCGAACACTCCGGAATCACCTGTCGGGCATGCCGGAACCATCTCTCAGACGTGCCAGAACCATGTTCCGGACATGCCGGAACCACCTGCCGAGCTCGCCGGAACCAGCTGCTGGACACGCCAGAACCACTCTGCAGACACTCCGGAATCGCATGCCAGGCATTCCGGAACCACCTCTCAGAGGAGCCAGAAGCAAATGCCGGACACTCCGGTATCACCTGCCGGGCATGCCGGAACCACCTCTCAGAGGTGCCATAACCACATGCCGGACACTCCGGAATCACCTGCCGGGCATGCCGGAACCACCTGCTGGACATGCCGGAACCACCGTCTCGACTCGCCGGAACCATTGTCGGACATGCAAAATCACCTGCCGGCTACGCCAGAACCACTTGGCAAACACTCCGGAATCAGCTGTCGGGCATGCCAGAACCACCTCTCAGACTTGCCAGAACCATGTTCCGGACTCGCCGGTACCACCTGCCGAGTATGCCGGAACCACCTGATCCACTCCCCAGAACCACGTGGTGGACACGCCAAAATCACCTGCCGGCTACCCCAGAACCACGCGGCAGACACTCTGGAATCACCTGCCGGGCTGGCTGGAACCACCTGCCGGTCACGCCAACATCACCTTTCAGCTACGCCAGAACCACTTGGCGGACACTCCGGAAACACCTGCTCAACTAGCCGGAACCACCTTCCTGACACGCCAAAATCACCTGCCAGGTATACAAGAACTACTTGGTGGACACTCCGGAATCATTTGCCGGACATGCCAGAACCAGCTCTGAGACACACCAGAACCACGTGCCAGAGACGCCGGAAGCACCAGCAGAGCATGCCTGAGCCACCTGCTCGACTCGCAGGAAACACCTGTCCGACATGCCAAAACCACCTGCCGGGTACGCCAGAAACACTTGGCGGACACTCCGGAATCACCTGTCGGGCATGCCAGAACCACCTCTCAGACCTGCCATATCCATGTTCTGCACACGCCGGTACCACCTGCCGAGTATGCCGGAACCACCTGATCCACTCCCCAGAACCACCTAGTGGACACGCCAAAATCAACTGCCAGCTACGCCAGAAGCACTCGGCAGACACTCCGGAATAACATGCCAGGCATTCTGGAACCACCTCTCAGAGGTGCCAGAACCACATGCCGGACACTCCGGAATCACCTGCCTGGCATCCCGGAACCATCTCTCAGACGTGCCACAACCACGTGCCAGAGAGACCGGAAGCACCTGACGAGCTCGCCGGAACAACCTGCTGGACATGCCAGAACCACCTGCCTCACAGGCCAAAATCATATGCTGGATACGCCAAAACCACTTGGCGGACACTCCAGAATCACCTGCCGGGCATGAAAGCAGAACCTCTCAGAAGTGCCAGAAGCACGTGCTGGAAAGGCCGGAACCATCTCCTGGACAGACCGGAAACACAGGAAACACTCGCCGGAACCACCTGCTTGACTCACCGGTCCCACCTGCCGGACACACCAAAATCACCTGCCCGCTACACCAGAACCACTTGGCGGACAAGCCGGAATCACGTGAAGTGCATGGCGACACAACCTCTCAGACGTGCCAGAACCTCGTGCCGGACACACCAGAACCACCTGCTGGACAGACCGGAACCACCTGCCGGAAATGCCGGAACCACCGGCTCCACTCGCCGGAACCATTTCCGGACATGCAAATCACCTGCCGGCTACGCCAGAACCACTTGGCGAACACTCTGAAATCACCTGCCGGGCATGGCGGAACCACCTCTCAGACATGCCGGAACCACATGCCAATGACAGCGGAATCACCTGCCGAGCACGCCAGAACCACCTGCTGGACACGCCAAAATCACCTGCCGGCTACGCCACAACCATTTGGTAACACTTTGGAATCACCTGCCGGGCTGGCTGGAACCACCTGCCGGTAACGCCAACATCACCTGCCAGCTATGCCAGAACCACTTGGCGGACACCATGGAAACACCTGTCGGGCCGGCCGGAACCACCTATCAGACGTGCCAGAACCATGTGCCTGAGATGCCGGAACCACAACCCGAACAGACCGAAACCACCTGCCAGACACGCCTGAACAACCTGCCGAGCACGCCGGAACCACCTACTCGACGCGCCGGAACCACCTATCTGACACGCCAAAATCACCTTCCGGGAATGCCACAACCACTTGGTGGACACTACGGAATCATCTGCCGGACATGCCAGAACCAGCCCTCAGACACACCAGAACCACGTGCCAGACACGCCGGAAGCACCTGCTGATCATCCCTGAGCCAAATGCTCGACTTGCAAGAAATACCTGCCAGACACGCCAAAATCACCTGCCGGGTATGCAAGAACCACGTGGCGGACACTCCGGAATCACCTGCCCGGCATGCCGGAACCATCTCTCACACGTGCCAGAACCATGTTCCGGACACGCTGGTACCACCTGCCGAGCTCGCCGGAACCACCTGCTGGACACGCCAAAATCACCTGCCGGCTACGCCAGAACCACTCGGCAGACACTCCGGAATCACCTGCCGGGCTGGCTGGAACCACCTTCCGGTCACGCCAACATCACCTTTCAGCTACGCCAGAACCACTTGGCGGACACTCCGGAAACACCTCTCCGGCCGGCCGGAACCACCTCTCAGACGTGCCAGAACCATGTGCCTGAGATGCCGGAACCACTCCCCGAACAGACCGAAACCACCTGCCAGACCCGCCTGAATCCCCTGGCGAGCACGCCTGATCCACCTGCTCAGCTAGCCGGAACCACCTTCCTGACACGCCAAAATCACCTGCCAGGTATACCAGAACCACTTGGTGGACACTCCGGAATCATCTGCCGGACATGCCAGAACCAGCTCTCAGACACACCAGAACCATGTGCCAGAGACGCCGGAAGCACCAGCTGAGCATGCCTGAGCCACCTGCTCGACTCGCAAGAAACACCTGTCGGACATGCTAAAATCACCTGCTGGGTACGCCAGAAACACTTGGCGGACGCTCCGGAATCACCTGTCGGGCGTGCCGGAACCACCTCTCAGACGTGCCAGAACCATGTGCCTGAGATGCCGGAACCACTCCCCGAACAGACCGAAACCACCTGCCAGACCCGCCTAAACCCCCTGGCGAGCACGCCTGATCCACCTGCTCAACTAGCTGGAACCGCCGTCCTGACACGCCAAAATCACCTGCCGGCTACGCCACAACCATTTGGTGAACTCTTCGGAATCACCTCCCGGGCTGGCTCCAGAACCACTCGGCAGACACTCCGGAACCACCTGCCGGGCATGGCGGAATCACCTCTCAGACATGCCGGAACCTCATGCCAATGACACCGGAAGCAGCTGCCGAGCACGCCAGAACCACCTGCTCGACTCGCCAAAACCACCCGCTGGACACACCAAAATCACCTGCCGGCTACGCCACAACCATTTGGTGAACTCTTCGGAATCGCCTGCCGGGCTTTCTGGAACCACCTGCCGGTCACGCCAACATCACCTGCCAGCTATGCCAGAACCACTTGGCGGACACCATGGAAACACCTGTCGGGCCGGCCGGAACCACTTCTCAGACGTGCCAGAACCATGTGCCTGAGATGCTGGAACCACTCCCCGAACAGACCAAAACCACCTGCCAGACCTGCCTGAACCCCCTTGCGAGCACGCCTGATCCACCTGCTCAACTAGCCGGAACCAACTTCCTGACACGCCAAAATCACCTGCCAGGTATACCAGAACCACTTGGTGGACACTCCGGAATCATCTGCCGGACATGCCAGAACCAGCTCTCAGACACACCAGAACAACGTGCCAGAGACGCCGGAAGCACCAGCTGAGCATGCCTGAGCCACCTGCTCGACTCGCAAGATACACCTGTCGGACATGCCAAAATGACCTGCTTGGTACGCCAGAAACACTTGGCGGACGCTCCGGAATCACCTGTCGGTCATGCCGGAACCACCTCTCAGACATGCCAGAACCATGTTCTGGACACGCCGGTAGCACCTGCCAAGTATGCCGGAACCAGCTGATCCACTCCCCAGAACCACCTAGTGGACACGCCAAAATCAACTGCCGGCTACGCCAGAACCACTCGGCAGACGCTCCGGAATCACATGCCAGGCATTCCGGAACGACCTCTCAGAGGTGCCAGAACCAAATGCCGGACACTCCGGAATCACCTGCCGGGCATGCCGGAACCACCTCTCAGAGGTGCCAGAACCACATGCCGGACACTCCGGAATCACCTGCCGGGCATGCTGTAACCACGTGCTGGACAAGCCGGAACCACCTGCCGGACATGCCGGAACCACCTGCCGGACATGCCGGAACCAGTGGCTCGACTCGCCAAAACCACCTGCTGGACACGCCCAAATCACCTGCCGGGTACGCCAGAACCACTCGGCAGACACTCCGGAATCACCTGCCGGGCTTGCTGGAACCACCTGCCGGTCACGCCAACATCACCTGCCGGCTACGCCAGAACCACTTGGCGAGCACTCCGGAAGCACCTGCCGAGCACGCCGGAACCACCTGCTCAACTCGTCTGAACCACCTGCCGGACATGCCAAAATCACCTTCCGGCTACGCCAAAACCACTTTGTGGACTCTCTGGAATCACGTGCCTGGCATCATAGAACCACCTCTCAGACGTGCCGGAACAACGTGCCGGACACACCGGATACCCCTCCCCGTAAGACCGGAACCACCTCTCAGAAGTGCCAGAAGCACGTGCCGGAGACGCCGGAAGAACCTGCCTAGCACGTCGGAACCACCTGCTGAAGTCGCCTGAACCACCTGCGGGACACGCCAAAATCACCTGCCGGCTATGCCAGAACCACTCAGCAGACACTCCGGAATCACATGCCAGGCATTCCGGATCCACGTCTCAGAGGTGCCAGAACCACATGCCATACACTCTGCAGTCACCTGCCGGGCATGCCGGAACCACCTCTCAGACGTGCCAGAACCATTTGCCGGACACGCCGGAACCACCTGCCGAGTATGCCGGAAACACCTGCTCCACTCCCCAGAACCACCTGCTGGACACGCCAAAATCACCTGCCGGCTATGCCAGAACCGCTCGGCAGACACTCCGGAACCACCTCCAGGACAGACGGAACCACCTGCCGGACATGCCGGAACCACCTGCTTGACTCGCCAGAACCACCTGCCGGACACGCCAGAATCACCACCGGCTACGCTACAACCACTTGTCGGACACTCTGGAATCACCTGCCGGGCATGCTGGAACCACCTCTCAGAGGTGCCACAACCACATGCCGGAGACAGCGGAAGCACCTTCCGAGAATGCCGGAAGTGCCTGATCCACTCCCCAGAACCACCTGCCAGACACGCCAAAATCACCTGCCGGGTACGCCAGAACCACGTGGCGGACACTCTGGAATCACCTGTCGGGCATGCCGGAACCAACTCTCAGACGTGCCAGAACCTCGTGCCGGACACGCCAGAACCACCTGCCCGACAGACCGGAAACACCTGCTGGACACGCCGGAACCACCGGCTCGACTCGCCGGAACCACCGCCGGACATGCAAAATGACCTGCTGGCTATGCCAGAACCACTTGGCGAACACTCCGGAATCACCTCTAGGGCATGCCGGAACCACCTCTCAGACTTGCCGGAACCATGATCCGGACACGCCGGTACCACCTGCCGAGTATGCCGGAACACCTGATCAACTCCCCAGACCACCTGCTGGACACGCCAGAATCACCTGCCGGCTACGCCAGAACCACTCTGCAGACACTCCGGAAACACCTGCCTGGCATGCCGGAACCATCTCTCAGACGTGCCAGAACCATGTTCCGGACACGCCGGTACCACCTGCCGAGCTCGCCGGAGCCACCTGCTGGACACGCCAAATTCACCTGCCGGCTACGCCAGAACCACTCGGCAGACACTCCGGAATCACCTGCCGGGCTGGCTGGAACCACCTTCCGGTCACGCCAACATCACCTTTCAGCTACGCCAGAACCACTTGGCGGACACTCCGGAAACACCTGTCGGGCCGGCCGGAACCACCTCTCAGACGTGTTCAGAACCATGTGCCTGAGATGCCGGAACCACTCCCCGAACAGACCGAAACCACCTGCCAGACCCGCCTGAACCCCCTGGCGAGCACGCCTGATCCACCTGCTCAACTAGCCGGAACCACCTTCCTGACACGCCAAAATCACCTGCCAGGTCTACCAGAACCACTTGGTGGACACTCCGGAATCGTCTGCCGGACATGCCAGAACCAGCTCTCAGACACACCAGAACCACGAGCCAGAGACGCCGGAAGCACCAGCTGAGCATGCCTGAGCCACCTGCTCGACTAGCAAGAAACACCTGTCGGACATGCAAAAATCACCAGCCGGGTACGCCAGAACCACGTGGCAGACACTTCAGTATCACCTGTCGGGCATGCCGGAACGACCTCTCAGAGGTTCCCGAACCACATGCCGGACACTCCGGAATCACCTGCCAGGCATGCCGGCACCATCTCTCAGACTTGCCAGAACCATGTTCCGGACACACCAGTACCACCTGTCGAGCTCGCCGGAACCACTTGCTGGACACGCCAAAATCACCTGCTGGCTATGCCAGAACCACTCGGAAGACACTCCGGAATCACCTGCCGGGCTTGCTGGAACCACCTGCTGGTCACGCCAACATCACATTTCAGCTACGCCATAACCACTTGGCGGACACTCCAGAAACTCCTGTCGGGCCGGCCGGAACCACCTGTCAGACGTGCCAGAACCATGTGCCTGAGATGCCGGAACCACTCCCCGAACAGACCGAAACCACCTGCCAGACCCGCCTGAACAACCTGCCGAGCACGCCGGAACCACCTACTCGACTCGCCTGAACCACCTACCTGACACGCTAAAATCACCTGCCGGGTATGCCACAACCACTTGGTGGACACTCCGGAATCATCTGCCGGACATGCCAGAACCAGCTCTCAGACACAGCAGAACCACGTGCCAGAGACGCCGGAAGCACCAGCTGAGCATGCCTGAGCCACCTGCTCGACTCGCAAGAAACACCTGTCGGACATGCCAAAATCACCTGCCGGGTATGCCAGAAACACTTGGCGGACACTCCGGAATCACCTGTCGGGCATTCCGGAACCATCTCTCAGACTTGCCAGAACCATGTTTTGGACACTCCGGTACCACCTGCCGAGTATGCCGGAACCAGCTGATCCACTCCCCAGAACCACCTAGTGGACACGCCAAAATAAACTGCCGGCTACGCCAGAACCACTCTTCAGACACTCCGGAATCACATGCCAGGCATTCCGGAACCACCTCTCAGAGGTGCCAGAACCACATGCCGGAGACTCCGGAATCACCTGCCGGGCATGCCGGAACCACCTCTCATATGTGCCAGAACCATATGCCGGACACTCCGGAATCACCTGTTGGGCATGCCGGAACGACCTCTCAGAGGTGCCCGAACCACATGCCGGAGACTCCAGAATCACCTGCCGGGAATGCCGGAACCATGTGTCACACGTGCCACAACCACGTGCCGGAGAGACTGGAAGTACCTGCAGAGCTCGCCGGAACCACCTGCCTGACAGGCCAAAATCATATGCCAGCTACGCCAAAACCACTTGGTGGAAACTCCCGAATCACCTTGAGGGTATGCCGGAACCACGTCATGGACAGACTGCAAAAACCTGCCGGACCTGCCTGAACCACCTGCCGAGCACACTGGAACCACCTGTTCGACTCACCAGAGCCACCTGCCGGACACACCAGAAACACCTGCGGGTTACGCCAGAACCACTTGGAGGACTCACCGGGATCACCTGGCGGGCATGCTGGAACCACCTCTCAGACGTGCCAGAAGCATGTGCCGGACATCCCAGAACCACCTGCCGAGCTCGCCGGAACCACCTGCTGTACATGCCGGAACCACCTGCCTGAAAGGCCAAAATCACCTGCCGGCTATGCCAAAACCACTTGGCAGACACTCCAGAATCACCTGCCGGGCATGCCAGCACAGCCACTCAGAAGTTCCAGAAGCACGTGCCGGACAGGCCGGAACCATCTCCCGGACAGACCAGAAACACAGGAAACACTCGCCGGAACCACCTGCTTGACTCACCAGTACCACCTGATGGACACGCCAAAATCACCTGCCGTCTATCCCAGAATCACACGGCCGACACTCTGGAACCACCTCCAGGATAGACCGGAACCACCTGACGGACAAGCCGGAACCACCTGCTTGACTCACCAGAACCACCTGACGGACACGCCGAAATCACCAGCCGGCTATGCCACAACCACTTGTCAGACACTCCGGAATCACCTGCCGGGCATGCTGGAACCACCTCTCAGAGGTGCCAAAAACACATGCCGGAGACAGCCGAAGCACCTGCCGAGAATGCCGGAAGTTCCGGATCCACTCCACAGAACCACCTGCAGTACACGCCAAAATCACCTGCAGGCAACGCCAGAACCACTCGGCAGAAAACTCTGGAACCACCTGCAGGACAGACCGGAACCACCTGCCGGACACGCCGGGACCTCCTGCTTGACTCACCTGTCTCACCTCATGGACACGCCCAAATCACCTGCCCGCTACATCAGAACCACTTGGCGGACAAGCTGGAATCACGTGAAGGGCATGCTGACACAACCTCTCAGACGTGCCAGAACCTCGTGCTGGACACCCCAGAACCACCTGCCGTACAGACCGGAACCACCTGCCGGACACGCCGGACCCACCGGCTTGAGTCGCCGGAATCACCACCGGACATGCAAAATCACCTGCCAGCTACGCCAGAACCACGTGGCGAACACTCTGGAATCACCCGCCGGGCATGCCGCAACGACCTCTCAGACATGCCACAACCACATGCCAATGACACCGGAAGCACCTGCCGAGCACGCCGGAACCACCTGCTCGACTCGCCAGAACCACCTGCCAGACACACCAAAATCACCTGTCGGCTACGCCGCATCCAGTTGGTGAACACTTCGGAATCACCTGCCGGGCTGGCTGGAACCTCCTGCCGGTCATGCCAACATCACCTGCCAGCTACGCCAGAACCACTTGGCGGACACGCCAAAATCACCTACCAGCTACGCCACAACCAGTTGGTGAACACTTCGGAATCACCTGCCGTTCTGTCTGGAACCTCCTGCCGGTCATGCCAACATCACCTGCCAGCTACGCCAGAACCACTTGGCGGACACTCCGGAAACACCTCTCAGACGTGCCAGAACCATGTGCCTGAGATGCCAGAACCACACCCCGAACAGACCGAAACCACCTGCCAGACCCGTCTGAACCACCTGCCGAGCACGCCAGATCCACCTGCTGAGCATGCCGGAACAACCTGCTCGACTCGCTGGAGCCACCTGCCGGACATGCCAAAATCAGCTGCCGGCTATGCCAGAACCACTTGCCGGACACTCCAAAATCACCTGTCTGGCGTGCCGGAACCACCTCTCATACGTACCAGAACCACGTGCAGGAGACGCCGGAAGCACCTGCCAAGCATGCCAGAACCACCTGATCCACTCCCCAGAACCACCTGCTGGACCCGCCTGAACCACCTGCCAGCTACGCGGGAACCACTTGGCGGACACTCCGCAATCACCTGCCGTGCATGCCGGAACCACCCCTCAGACGTGCCTGAAAAACGTGCCGGACACGCCGGAACCACCTCCCGGACTAACCGGAACCACATTTCGGACATTCCTGAACCACATTACGAGCACGCTGGAACCACCTGCTCGACTCGCTGGAACCATCTGCTGGATACACCAAAATCACCTGCCGGCTACGCCAGAACCACTTGCCGACACTCCGGAATAACCTGCCATTCATCCTGGAACCGCCCCTCAGATGTGCCAGAACCAGGTGCTGGACGCCCCGGACCACTTCCGTGAAAGACTGTAACCACCTGCTGAGCATTCTGGAAACACCTGCTCGACTCCCGGGAACCGCCACTGGGGAAACTGTCATAGAAATGCAGGTAAAACGGCCTTTCTTGCCAGCCCTTAACTCGACACTTTAGAACTTCTGCTTCTGTCACAATTGCACCTTGCCAACCCGGCTCAGACGAAATGCCTACATCTTCCCCTGAAGCAACTGGGCTGACTCCCAAATGATTGAGCGTCCACATGCTTAGGAGGCGATAGACTGCACGCCTTTTTCCAACCACCATTGTGCACTGCTGGAGAGAGTGTCGGAAAGCAGCTATGTCAGAAAGACCCCTTTGCTCTCAGCCGTGCCCTCCATTGCTCTAGACGTGGAATGCACAATGCACTGGCTCCCGCCCTCAAGGGGCGACAAGCCACAGACCACCTTGCTTCCATCTCTTTAGGAAGCTGAGAAGGAATTCGCTTGCAACAGTGATCTTACAGAGTCCAGGGAACATCTCATACAAAGGCAGCTGAAACGCCGTTTCTTTTCCGCCCTTAACTTGCCGATTTGGAACTTCTGTTTCTGCCACATTTCCACCTTGCCATCCGGGCTCCGATGAAATGCCTACATCTTCCCCTTCAGCAACGGGGACGAGGCCCATATGACTGTGCTTCCACATGCTTAAGAGGAGAGAGACAGGCTTTTTACAATCACGATTGTGCACTGGTGGAGAGAGTGTCAGAAAGCACCTATGTCAGAAAGGTCCCTTTGATCTCAGCCATGCCCTGAATTGCTGTAGAGGAGGAAGGCACAATGCACTGCCTCTGGCTCCACCCCTCAATGGCAGACGAACCACACACCTTCTTGCGTCCAGCTCTTTAGGACGCTGAGAAAGAGCTCGCATTCCATAGTGCTCTTAGAGCGTCCAGGGAACATCTCATACAAAGGCAGCTGAACGCCGTTTCTTCCAGCACTTCACTCGCCGATCTGGAACATCTGCATGTGCCACATTTCCACCTTGTCAAGCCGGCTCAGACGAAATGCCTACAACTTCCCCTTAAGCAATGAGGACGAGGCCCGAATGATTGTGGTTCCACCTGCTTAGTAGGAGAGAGACAATAGGCTGTTAACCAACCGCCCTTGAGCAATGGTTGGGGGAGTGTCAGAAAGCACCAATGTCAGAAAGGGCCCTTTGCTCTCAGCCGTGCCCTCCATTGCTCTAGAGGTGGAGGGCACAAAGCACTGCCTCCATCCTTCAATTGGAGACAAGCCATAAACTGTCTTGCCTCCAGCTCTTTAGGAAGCTGACAAACAACTCGCTTTCCACAGTCCTGTTACAGCAGACCAGGGAACTTCTCATACAAAGGCAGCTCAAATGGCATTTCTTCCCAGCCCTTCACTCGCAGCTTTAGGACTTCTGCTTCTGCCGCAATTCCACCTTGCCAACCCGGCTCAGACGAAATGACTACATCTTCCCCTGAAGCAACTGGGCTGACTCCCAAATGATTGAGCGTCCACATGCTTAGGAGGCGATAGACTGCACGCCTTTTTCCAACCACCATTGTGCACTGCTGGAGAGAGTGTCGGAAAGCAGCTATGTCAGAAAGACCCCTTTGCTCTCAGCCGTGCCCTCCATTGCTCTAGACGTGGAATGCACAATGCACTGGCTCCCGCCCTCAAGGGGCGACAAGCCACAGACCACCTTGCTTCCATCTCTTTAGGAAGCTGAGAAGGAATTCTCTTGCAACAGTGATCTTACAGATTCCAGGGAACATCTCATACAAAGGCAGCTGAAACGCCGTTTCTTTTCCGCCCTTAACTTGCCGATTTGGAACTTCTGTTTCTGCCACATTTCCACCTTGCCATCCGGGCTCCGACGAAATGCCTACATCTTCCCCTTCAGCAACGGGGACGAGGCCCATATGACTGTGCTTCCACATGCTTAAGAGGAGAGAGACAGGCTTTTTACAATCACGATTGTGCACTGGTGGAGAGAGTGTCAGAAAGCACCTATGTCAGAAAGGTCCCTTTGATCTCAGCCATGCCCTGAATTGCTGTAGAGGAGGAAGGCACAATGCACTGCCTCTGGCTCCACCCCTCAATGGCAGACGAACCACACACCTTCTTGCGTCCAGCTCTTTAGGACGCTGAGAAAGAGCTCGCATTCCATAGTGCTCTTAGAGCGTCCAGGGAACATCTCATACAAAGGCAGCTGAACGCCGTTTCTTCCAGCACTTCACTCGCCGATCTGGAACATCTGCATGTGCCACATTTCCACCTTGTCAAGCCGGCTCAGACGAAATGCCTACAACTTCCCCTTAAGCAATGAGGACGAGGCCCGAATGATTGTGGTTCCACCTGCTTAGTAGGAGAGAGACAATAGGCTGTTAACCAACCGCCCTTGAGCAATGGTTGGGGGAGTGTCAGAAAGCACCAATGTCAGAAAGGGCCCTTTGCTCTCAGCCGTGCCCTCCATTGCTCTAGAGGTGGAGGGCACAAAGCACTGCCTCCATCCTTCAATTGGAGACAAGCCATAAACTGTCTTGCCTCCAGCTCTTTAGGAAGCTGACAAACAACTCGCTTTCCACAGTCCTGTTACAGCAGACCAGGGAACTTCTCATACAAAGGCAGCTCAAATGGCATTTCTTCCCAGCCCTTCACACGCAGCTTTAGGACGTCTGCTTCTGCCGCAATTCCACCTTGCCAACCCGGCTCAGACGAAATGACTACATCTTCCCCTGAAGCAACTGGGCTGACTCCCAAATGATTGAGCGTCCACATGCTTAGGAGGCGATAGACTGCACGCCTTTTTCCAACCACCATTGCGCACTGCTGGAGAGAGTGTCGGAAAGCAGCTATGTCAGAAAGACCCCTTTGCTCTCAGACGTGCCCTTCATTGCTCTAGACGTGGGATGCACAATGCACTGGCTCCCCCCCTCAAGGGGTGACAATCCAGCGACCATCTTCCTTCCATCTCTTTAGGAAGCTGAGCAAGAGCTCGCTTTCAACAGTGCTCTTTCTGTGTCCTGGCAACATCTCATACAAAGGCAGCTGATATGCCATTTCTTTTCAGCGCTTAACTCGCAGATTTGGAACTTCTGCTCCTGCCACATTTCCACCTTGCCAACCCGGCTCACACGAAATGTCTACCTCTTCCCCTTCAGCACTGGGGACGAGGCCCAGATGACTGTGCTTCCGCATGCTTAGCAGGAGCAGACAATAGGCTTTATGCAAACCGCCATTGTGCACTGGGTCAGAGAGTGTCAGAATGCACCTATGTCAGAAAGGGCCATTTGTTCTCAGCCGTGCCCTCCATTGCTCTAGAGGTGGAAGGCACAAAGCACTGCCTCCATCCTTCAATTGGAGACAAGCCAGCAACTGTCCTGCTTCCAGCTCTTTAGGAAGCTGGGAAAGCACTCGCATTCCACAGTGCTCTTACAGCGTCCTGGGAACGTCTCATACAAAGGCAGCTGAACACCGTGTCTTTTCAGCCCTTAACTCACCAATCTGCAACATCTGCTTATGCCGCATTTCCACCTTGCCAACCCGGCTCAGACGAAATGCCTACATCTTCCCCTCAAGCGACTGTGCTGATTCCCAAATGATTGAGCATCCACATGCTTAGGAGGCGATAAACTGCATGCCTCTTTCCAACCACCATTTTACACTGCTTAGAGAGCGTCGGAAAGCAGCTATGTCAGAAAGGCCCCTTTGCTCTCAGCCATGCCCTCCATTGCTCTTGAGGTGGAAGGCACAAGGCACTGGTTCTGGATCCACACCTCAATGGGAGACAAACCACATCTTGGACTGCTTCCAGCTATTTAGGAAGTGGAGAAAAAACTCCCTTTCCACAGTGCTCTTACAGCGTCCTGGGAACATCTCATACAAAGGAGGCTGAACGCCGTTTCTTTTCAGCACTTCACTCGCCAGTCTGGGACATCTGCATCCTGCACGTTTCCACCTTGCCAACCCGGCTCAGACGGAATGCCTACATCTTCCCCTTGAGCAATGGGGATGAGGCCCATAGGATTGTGGTTCTGTATGCTGAGGAGGAGAGAGACAATAGGCTTTTAACTAACCACGAAGTGCAACGGTTGGGAGAGTGTCAGAATGCACCTATGTCAGAAAGGGCCCTTTGCTCTCAGCCGTGCCCTCCATTGCTCTAGAGGTGGAAGGCAAAAAGCACTGCCTCCATCCTTCAATGGGAGACAAGCCATAAACTGTCTTGCCTCCAGCTCTTTGGGAAGCTGACAAACAACTCGCTTTCCACAGTCCTGTTACAGCAGACCGGTTAAATTCTCATACAAAGGCAGCTCAAATGGCATTTCTACCCAGCCCTTAACTCGCAGTTTAGGACTTCTGCTTCTGCCGCAATTCCAACTTGCCAACCCGGCTCAGACGAAATGCCTACATCTTCCCCTGAAGCAAATGGTCTGAGTCCCAAATGATTGAGCGTCCACGTGCTTAGGAGGCGATAGACTGCACGCCTTTTTCCAACCACAATTGCGCACTGCTGGAGAGAGTGTCGGAAAGCAGCTATGTCAGAAAGACCCCTTTGCTCTCAGCCGTGCCCTTCCTTGCTCTAGACGTGGAATGCACAATGCACTGGCTCCCCCCCTCAAGGGGCGACAAGCCACAGACCATCTTTCTTCCATCTCTTTAGGAAGCTGAGCAAGAACTCGCTTTCAACAGTGCTCTTTCTGTGTCCTGGCAACATCTCATACAAAGGCAGCTGATATGCCATTTCTTTTCAGAGCTTAACTCGCAGATTTGGAACTTCTGCTCCTGCCAAATTTCCACCTTGCCAACCCGGCTCAGACGAAATGTCTACATCTTCCCCTTGAGCAACGGGGACGAGGCCCAGATGACTGTGCTTCCGCATGCTTAGCAGGAGCAGACAATAGGCTATTTACAAACCGCCATTGTGCACTGGGTCAGGGAGTGTCAGAATGCACCTATGTCAGAAAGGGCCCTTTGCTCTCAGCCATGCCATCCATTGCTCTCGAGGTGGAAGGCACAAAGCACTGCCTCCAGAACCACCCCTCAATGGGAGACAAAACACATCTTGGCCTGCTTCCTGCTCTTTAGGAATTGGAGAAAAAACACCCTTTCCACAGTGCTCTTACAGCGTCCAGGGAACATCTCATACAAAGGAGGCTGAACGCCGTTTCTTTTCAGCACTTCACTCGCCAGTCTGGGACATCTTCATCCTGCACGTTTCCACCTTGCCAACCCGGCTCAGGCGAAATGCCTACATCTTCCCCTTGAGCAATGGGGATGAGGCCCATAGGATTGTGGTTCCACATGCTGAGGAGGAGAGAGACAATAGGCTTTTAACTAACCACGAAGTGCAACGGTTGGGAGAGTGTCAGAAAGCACCAATGGCACAAAGAACCCTTTACTCTCAGCCGTGCCCTCCATTGCTGTAGAGGTGGAAGGCACAAAGCACTGTCTCCATCCTTCAATGGGAGACAAGCCATAAACTGTCTTGCCTCCAGCTCTTTAGAAAGCTGGGAAAGAACTCGCTTTCCACAGTGCTGTTACAACATACGAGGAAACTCTCATACAGAGGCAGCTAAAACGCCATTTCTTCCCAGTGCTTAACTGGCCGCTTTAGGACTTTTGCTTCTGCTACAGTTCCGCCTTGCCAACCCGGCTCAGACGAAATGCCTACATCTTCCCCTTAAGCAACGGGGGCGAAGCCCACATGATTGTGCTTCCACATGCTTAGCAGGAGCAGACAATAGGCTTTTTACAAACTGCCATTGTGCACTGGGTCAGAGAGTGTCAGAATGCACCTATGTCAGAAAGGGCCCTTTGCTCTCAGCCGTGCCCTCCATTGCTCTAGAGGTGGAAGGCACAAAGCACTGCCTCCATCCTTCAATTGGAGACAAGCCATAAACTGTCTTGCCTCCAGCTCTTTAGGAAGCTGACAAACAACTCTCTTTCCACAGTCCTGTTACAGCAGACCGGGGAACTTATCATACAAAGGCAGCTCCAAAGGCATTTCTTCCCAGCCCTTAACTCGCAGCTTAGGACTCCTGCTTCCGCCGCATTTCCACCTTGCCAACCCGGCTGAGACGAAATGCCTACATCTTCCCATGAAGCAACTGGGCTGAGTCCCAAATGATTGAGCGTCCACGTGCTTAGGAGGCGATAGAATGCACGCCTTTTTCCAACCACCATTGTGCACTGCTGGAGAGAGTGACGGAAAGCAGCTATGTCAGAAAGACCCCTTTGCTCTCAGCCGTGCCCTTCATTGCTCCAGACGTGGAATGCACAAGGCACTGGCTCCCCCACTCAAGGGGCGACAAGCCACAGACCAACTTCCATCCATCTCTTTAGGAAGCTGAGCAAGAACTCGCTTTCAACAGTGCTCCTTCTGTGTCCTGGCAACATCTCATACAAAGGCAGCTGATATGCCATTTCTTTTCAGCACTTAACTCGCAGATTTGGAACTTCTGCTCCTGCCACATTTCCAGGTTGCCAACCCGGCTCAGACAAATTGTCTACATCTTCCCCTTCAGCAACGGGGACGAGGCCCAGATGACTGTGCTTCCGCATGCTTAGCAGGAGCAGACAATAGGCTTTTTACAAACCGCCATTGTGCACTGGGTCAGAGAGTGTCAGAATGCACCTATGTCAGAAGGGGCTCTTGGCTCTCAGCCGTCCCCTCCATTGCTCTAGAGGTGGAAGGCACAAAGCACTGCCTCCATCCTTCAATTGGAGACAAGCCAGCAACTGGCCTGCTTCCAGCTCTTTAGGAAACTGGGAAAGCACTCGCATTCCACAGTGCTCTTACAGCGTCCTGGGAACGTCTCATACAAAGGCAGCTGAACACCGTGTCTTTTCAGCCCTTAACTCACCAATCTGCAACATCTGCTTCTTCCGCATTTCCACCTTCCTACCCGGCTCAGACGAAATGCCTAAATCTTCCCCTGAAGCGACTGTGCTGATTCCCAAATGATTGAGCATCCACATGCTTAGGAGGCGATAAACTGCATGCCTTTTTCCAACCACCGTTTTACACTGCTTAGAGAGCGTCGGAAAGCAGCTATGTCAAAAAGGCACATTTGCTCTCAGCCATGCCCTCCATTGCTCTCGAGGAGGAAGGCACAAGGCACTGGTTCTGGATCCACCCCTCAATGGGAGACAAACCACATCTTGGCCTGCTTCCAGCTCTTTAGGAAGTGGAGAAAAAACTCCCTTTCCACAGTGCTCTTACAGCGTCCAGGGAACATCTCATACAAAGGAGGCTGAACGCCGTTTCTTTTCAGCACTTCACTCGCCAGTCTGGGACATCTGCATCCTGCACGTTTCCACCTTGCCAACCCGGCTCAGACGAAATGCCTACATCTTCCCCTTGATCAATGGGGATGAGGCCCATCGGATTGTGGTTCCACATGCTGAGGAGGACAGAGACAATAGGCTTTTAACTAACCACAAAGTGCAACGGTTGGGAGAGTGTCAGAAAGCACCAATGACAGAAAGACCCCTTTACTCTCAGCCACGCCCTCCATTGCTGTAGACGTGGAAGGCACAAAGCACGGCCTCCATCCTTCAATGGGATACAAGCCATAAACTGTCTTGCCTCCAGCTCTTTAGGAAGCTGGGAAAGAACTCGCTTTCCACAGTGCTGTTACAGCATACGAGGAAACTCTCATACAGAGGCAGCTCAAACTCCATTTCTTTCCAGTGCTTAACTGGCCGCTTTAGGACTTCCGCTTCTGCCACAGTTCCACCTTGCCAACCCGGCTCAGAGGAAATGCCTTCATCTTCCCCTTAAGCAATGGGGGCGAAGCCCACATGATTGTGCTTCCACATGCTTAGCAGGAGCAGACAATAGGCTTTTTACAAACCGCCATTGTGCACTGGGTCAGACAGTGTCAGAATGCACCTATGTCAGAAAGGGCCCTTTGCTCTCAGCCGTGCCCTCCATTGCTCTAGAGGTGGAAGGCACAAAGCACTGCCTCCATCCTTCAATTGGAGACAAGCCATAAACTGTCTTGCCTCCAGCTCTTTAGGAAGCTGACAAACAACTCGCTTTCCACAGTCCTTTTACAGCAGACCGGGGAACTTCTCATACAAAGGCAGCTCAAATGGCATTTCTTCTCAGCCCTTAACTCGCAGCTTTAGTACTCCTGCTTCTGCCGCAATTCCACCTTGCCATCCCGGCTCAGACGAAATGCCTAAATCTTCCATTGAAGCATCTGGGCTGAGTCCCAAATGATTGAGCGTCCACGTGCTTAGAGGCGATAGACTGCACGCCTTTTTCCAACCACCATTGCGCACTGCTGGAGAGAGTGTCGGAAAGCAGCTGTGTCAGAAAGACCCCTTTGTTCTCAGCCGTGCCCTTCGTTGCTCTACACGTGGAATGCACAATGCACTGGCTCCCCCCCTCAAGGGGCGACAAGCCACAGACCATCTTCCTTCCATCTCTTTAGGAAGCTGAGCAAGAACTCGCTTTCAACAGTGCTCTTTCAGTGTGCTGGCAACATCTCATACAAAGGCAGCTGATATGCCATTTCTTTTCAGCGCTTAACTCGCAGATTTGGAACTTCTGCTCCTGCCACATTTCCACCTTGCCAACCCGGCTCAGACGAAATGTCTACATCTTCCCCTTCAGCAACGGGGACGAGGCCCAGATGACTGTGCTTCCGCATGCTTAGCAGGAGCAGACAATAGGCTTTTTAAAACTGCCATTGTGCACTGGGTCAGAGAGTGTCAGAATGCACCTATGTCAGAAAGGGCCCTTTGCTCTCAGCCGTGCCCTCCATTGCTCTAGAGGTGGAAGGCACAAAGCACTGCCTCCATCCTTCAATTGGAGACAAGCCAGCAACTGGCCTGCTTCCAGCTCTTTAGGAAGCTGGGAAAGCACTCGCATTCCACAGTGCTCTTACAGCGTCCTGGGAACGTCTCATACAAAGGCAGCTGAACACCGTGTCTTTTCAGCCCTTAACTCACCAATCTGCAACATCTGCTTCTGCCGCTTTTCCACCTTCCCAACCCGGCTCAGACGAAATGCCTACATCTTCCCCTCAAGCGACTGTGCTGATTCCCAAATGATTGAGCATCCACATGCTTAGGAGGTGATAAACTGCATGCCTTTTTCCAACCACCATTTTACACTGCTTAGAGAGCGTCGGAAAGCAGCTATGTCAGAAAGGCCCCTTTGCTCTCAGCCATGCCCTCCATTGCTCTCTAGGTGAAAGGCACAAGGCACTGGTTCTGCATCCACCCCTCAATGAGAGACAAACCACATCTTGTCCTGCTTCCAGATCTTTAGGAAGTGGAGAAGAAACTCCCTTTCCACAGTGCTCTTACAGCGTCCGGGGAACATGTCATACAAAGGAGGCTGAACGCCGTTTCTTTTCAGCACTTCACTCGCCAGTCTGGGACATCTGCATGCTGCACGTTTCCACCTTGCCAACCCGGCTCAGGCGAAATGCCTACATCTTCCCCTTGAGCAATGGGGATGAGGCCCATAGGATTGTGGTTCCACATGCTGAGGAGGAGAGAGACAGTAGGCTTTTAAATAACCACGAAGTGCAATGGTTGGGAGATTGTCAGAAAGCACCAATGGCAGAAACACCCCTTTACTCTGAGCTGCGTGCTATATTGCTGTAGAGGTGGAAGGCACAAAGCACTGCCTCCATCCTTCAATGGGAGACAAGCCATAAACTGTCTTGCCTCCAGCTCTTTAGGAAGCTGGGAAAGAACTCGCTTTCCACAGTGCTGTTACAGCATACGAGGAAACTCTCATACAGAGGCAGCTCAAACGCCATTTCTTCCCAGGGCTTAACTGGCCGCTTTAGGACTTCCGCTTCTGCCACAGTTCCACCTTGCCAAGCCGGCTCAGACGAAATGCCTACATCTTCCGCTTAAGCAACGGGGGCGAAGCCCACATGATTGTGCTGCCACATGCTTAGCAGGAGCAGACAATAGGCTTTTTACAAACCGCCATTGTGCACTGGGTCAGAGAGTGTCAGAATGCACCTATGTCAGAAAGGGCCCTTTGCTCTCAGCCGTGCCCCCCATTGCTCTACAGGTGGAAGGCACAAAGCACTGCCTCCATCCTTCAATTGGAGACAAGCCAGCAACTGTCCTGCTTCCAGCTCTTTAAGAAGCTGGGAAAGCACTCGCATTCCACAGTGCTCTTACAGCGTCCTGGGAACGTCTCATACAAAGGCAGCTGAACACCGTGTCTTTTAAGCCCTTAACTCACCAATCTGCAACATCTGCTTCTGCCGCATTTCCACCTTGCCAACCCGGCTCAGACGACATGCCTACATCTTCCCCTGAAGTGACTATGCTGATTCCCAAATGATTGAGCATCCACATGCTTAGGAGGCGATAAACTGCATGCCTTTTTCCAACCACCATTTTACACTGCTTAGAGAGCGTCGGAAAGCAGCTATGTCAGAAAGGCCCCTTTGCTCTCAGCCATGCCCTCCATTGCTCTCGAGGAGGAAGGCACAAGGCACTGGTTCTGGATCCACCCCTCAATGGGAGACAAACCACATCTTGGCCTGCTTCCAGCTCTTTAGGAAGTGGAGAAGAAACTCCCTTTCCACAGTGCTCTTACAGCGTCCTGAGAACATCTCATACAAAGGAGGCTGAACGCCGTTTCTTTTCAGCACTTCACTCGCCAGTTTGGGACATCTGCATCCTGCACGTTTCCACCTTGCCAACCCGGCTCAGACGAAATGCCTACATCTTCCCCTTGAGCAATGGGGATGAGGCCCATAGGATTGTGGTTCCACATGCTGAGGAGGAGAGAGACAGTAGGCTTTTAACTAACCACGAAGTGCAACGGTTGGGAGATTGTCAGAAAGCACCAATGGCAGAAACACCCCTTTACTCTGAGCTGCGCGCTATATTGCTGTAGAGGTGGAAGGCACAAAGCACTGCCTCCATCCTTCAATGGGAGACAAGCCATAAACTGTCTTGCCTCCAGCTCTTTAGGAAGCTGGGAAAGAACTCGCTTTCCACAGTGCTGTTACAGCATACGAGGAAACTCTCATACAGAGGCAGCTCAAACGCCATTTCTTCCCAGGGCTTAACTGGCCGCTTTAGGACTTCCGCTTCTGCCACAGTTCCACCTTGCCAACCCGGCTCAGACGAAATGCGTACATGTTCCCCTTAAGCAACGGGGGCGAAGCCCACATGATTGTGCTGCCACATGCTTAGCAGGAGCAGACAATAGGCTTTTTACAAACCCCCATTGTGCACTGGGTCAGACAGTGTCAGAATGCACCTATGTCAGAAATGGCCCTTTGCTCTCAGCCGTGCCCTCCATTGCTCTAGAGGTGGAAGGCACAAAGCACTGCCTCCATCCTTCAATTGGAGACAAGCCATAAACTGTCTTGCCTCCAGCTCTTTAGGAAGCTGACAAACAAGTCACTTTCCACAGTCCTGTTACAGCAGACCGGTTAACTTCTCATACAAAGACTGCTCAAATGGCATTCCTTCCCAGCCCTTAACTCGCAGCTTAGGACTCCTGCTTCTGCCGCAATTCCACCTTGCCAACCCGGCTCAGACAAAATGCCTACATCTTCCCCTGAAGCAACTGGTCTGAGTCCCAAATGATTGAGCATCCACGTGCTTAGGAGGCGATAGACTGCACGCCTTTTTCCAACCACCATTGCGCACTGCTGGAGAGAGTGTCGGAATGCAGCTATGTCAGAAAGTCCCCTTTGCTCTCAGCCGTGCCCTTCATTGCTCTAGACGTGGAATGCACAACGCAATGGCTCCCCCCTCAAGGGGCGACAATCTAGAGACCATCTTCCTTACATCTGTTTAGGAAGCTGAGCAAGAACTCGCTTTCAACAGTGCTCTTTCTGTCTCCTGGCAGCATCTCATACAAAGGCAGCTGATATGCCATTTCTTTTCAGCGCTTAACTCGCAGATTTGGAACTTCTGCTCCTGCCACATTTCCACCTTGCCAACCCGGCTCAGACGAAATGTCTACATCTTCCCCTTCAGCAACGGGGTCGAGGCCCAGATGACTGTGCTTCCGCATGCTTAGCAGGAGCAGACAATAGGCTTTTTACAAACCGCCATTGTGCACTGGGCCAGAGAGTGTCAGAATGCACCTATGTCAGAAGGGGCTCTTGGCTCTCAGCCGTCCCCTCCATTGCTCTAGAGGTGGAAGGCACAAAGCACTGCCTCCATCCTTCAATTGGAGACAAGCCAGCAACTGGCCTGCTTCCAGCTCTTTAGGAAACTGGGAAAGCACTCGCATTCCACAGTGCTCTTACAGCGTCCTGGGAACGTCTCATACAAAGGCAGCTGAACACCGTGTCTTTTCAGCCCTTAACTCACCAATCTGCAACATCTGCTTCTGCCGCTTTTCCACCTTCCAACCCGGCTCAGACGAAATGCCTAAATCTTCCCCTGAAGCGACTGTGCTGATTCCCAAATGATTGAGCATCCACATGCTTAGGAGGCGATAAACTGCATGCCTTTTTCCAACCACCATTTTACACTGCTTAGAGAGCGTCGGAAAGCAGCTATGTCAAAAAGGCACATTTGCTCTCAGCCATGCCCTCCATTGCTCTCGAGGAGGAAGGCACAAGGCACTGGTTCTGGATCCACCCCTCAATGGGAGACAAACCACATCTTGGCCTGCTTCCAGCTCTTTAGGAAGTGGAGAAAAAACTCCCTTTCCACAGTGCTCTTACAGCGTCCAGGGAACATCTCATACAAAGGAGGCTGAACGCCGTTTCTTTTCAGCACTTCACTCGCCAGTCTGGGACATCTGCATCCTGCACGTTTCCACCTTGCCAACCCGGCTCAGACGAAATGCCTACATCTTCCCCTTGATCAATGGGGATGAGGCCCATCGGATTGTGGTTCCACATGCTGAGGAGGACAGAGACAATAGGCTTTTAACTAACCACAAAGTGCAACGGTTGGGAGAGTGTCAGAAAGCACCAATGACAGAAAGACCCCTTTACTCTCAGCCACGCCCTCCATTGCTGTAGACGTGGAAGGCACAAAGCACGGCCTCCATCCTTCAATGGGATACAAGCCATAAACTGTCTTGCCTCCAGCTCTTTAGGAAGCTGGGAAAGAACTCGCTTTCCACAGTGCTGTTACAGCATACGAGGAAACTCTCATACAGAGGCAGCTCAAACTCCATTTCTTTCCAGTGCTTAACTGGCCGCTTTAGAACTTCCGCTTCTGCCACAGTTCCACCTTGCCAACCCGGCTCAGAGGAAATGCCTTCATCTTCCCCTTAAGCAATGGGGGCGAAGCCCACATGATTGTGCTTCCACATGCTTAGCAGGAGCAGACAATAGGCTTTTTACAAACCGCCATTGTGCACTGGGTCAGACAGTGTCAGAATGCACCTATGTCAGAAAGGGCCCTTTGCTCTCAGCCGTGCCCTCCATTGCTCTAGAGGTGGAAGGCACAAAGCACTGCCTCCATCCTTCAATTGGAGACAAGCCATAAACTGTCTTGCCTCCAGCTCTTTAGGAAGCTGACAAACAACTCGCTTTCCACAGTCCTTTTACAGCAGACCGGGGAACTTCTCATACAAAGGCAGCTCAAATGGCATTTCTTCTCAGCCCTTAACTCGCAGCTTTAGTACTCCTGCTTCTGCCGCAATTCCACCTTGCCATCCCGGCTCAGACGAAATGCCTAAATCTTCCATTGAAGCAACTGGGCTGAGTCCCAAATGATTGAGCGTCCACGTGCTTAGAGGCGATAGACTGCACGCCTTTTTCCAACCACCATTGCGCACTGCTGGAGAGAGTGTCGGAAAGCAGCTGTGTCAGAAAGACCCCTTTGTTCTCAGCCGTGCCCTTCGTTGCTCTACACGTGGAATGCACAATGCACTGGCTCCCCCCCTCAAGGGGCGACAAGCCACAGACCATCTTCCTTCCATCTCTTTAGGAAGCTGAGCAAGAACTCGCTTTCAACAGTGCTCTTTCAGTGTGCTGGCAACATCTCATACAAAGGCAGCTGATATGCCATTTCTTTTCAGCGCTTAACTCGCAGATTTGGAACTTCTGCTCCTGCCACATTTCCACCTTGCCAACCCGGCTCAGACGAAATGTCTACATCTTCCCCTTCAGCAACGGGGACGAGGCCCAGATGACTGTGCTTCCGCATGCTTAGCAGGAGCAGACAATAGGCTTTTTAAAACTGCCATTGTGCACTGGGTCAGAGAGTGTCAGAATGCACCTATGTCAGAAAGGGCCCTTTGCTCTCAGCCGTGCCCTCCATTGCTCTAGAGGTGGAAGGCACAAAGCACTGCCTCCATCCTTCAATTGGAGACAAGCCAGCAACTGGCCTGCTTCCAGCTCTTTAGGAAGCTGGGAAAGCACTCGCATTCCACAGTGCTCTTACAGCGTCCTGGGAACGTCTCATACAAAGGCAGCTGAACACCGTGTCTTTTCAGCCCTTAACTCACCAATCTGCAACATCTGCTTCTGCCGCTTTTCCACCTTCCCAACCCGGCTCAGACGAAATGCCTACATCTTCCCCTCAAGCGACTGTGCTGATTCCCAAATGATTGAGCATCCACATGCTTAGGAGGTGATAAACTGCATGCCTTTTTCCAACCACCATTTTACACTGCTTAGAGAGCGTCGGAAAGCAGCTATGTCAGAAAGGCCCCTTTGCTCTCAGCCATGCCCTCCATTGCTCTCTAGGTGAAAGGCACAAGGCACTGGTTCTGCATCCACCCCTCAATGAGAGACAAACCACATCTTGTCCTGCTTCCAGATCTTTAGGAAGTGGAGAAGAAACTCCCTTTCCACAGTGCTCTTACAGCGTCCGGGGAACATGTCATACAAAGGAGGCTGAACGCCGTTTCTTTTCAGCACTTCACTCGCCAGTCTGGGACATCTGCATGCTGCACGTTTCCACCTTGCCAACCCGGCTCAGGCGAAATGCCTACATCTTCCCCTTGAGCAATGGGGATGAGGCCCATAGGATTGTGGTTCCACATGCTGAGGAGGAGAGAGACAGTAGGCTTTTAAATAACCACGAAGTGCAATGGTTGGGAGATTGTCAGAAAGCACCAATGGCAGAAACACCCCTTTACTCTGAGCTGCGTGCTATATTGCTGTAGAGGTGGAAGGCACAAAGCACTGCCTCCATCCTTCAATGGGAGACAAGCCATAAACTGTCTTGCCTCCAGCTCTTTAGGAAGCTGGGAAAGAACTCGCTTTCCACAGTGCTGTTACAGCATACGAGGAAACTCTCATACAGAGGCAGCTCAAACGCCATTTCTTCCCAGGGCTTAACTGGCCGCTTTAGGACTTCCGCTTCTGCCACAGTTCCACCTTGCCAAGCCGGCTCAGACGAAATGCCTACATCTTCCGCTTAAGCAACGGGGGCGAAGCCCACATGATTGTGCTGCCACATGCTTAGCAGGAGCAGACAATAGGCTTTTTACAAACCGCCATTGTGCACTGGGTCAGAGAGTGTCAGAATGCACCTATGTCAGAAAGGGCCCTTTGCTCTCAGCCGTGCCCCCCATTGCTCTACAGGTGGAAGGCACAAAGCACTGCCTCCATCCTTCAATTGGAGACAAGCCAGCAACTGTCCTGCTTCCAGCTCTTTAAGAAGCTGGGAAAGCACTCGCATTCCACAGTGCTCTTACAGCGTCCTGGGAACGTCTCATACAAAGGCAGCTGAACACCGTGTCTTTTAAGCCCTTAACTCACCAATCTGCAACATCTGCTTCTGCCGCATTTCCACCTTGCCAACCCGGCTCAGACGACATGCCTACATCTTCCCCTGAAGTGACTATGCTGATTCCCAAATGATTGAGCATCCACATGCTTAGGAGGCGATAAACTGCATGCCTTTTTCCAACCACCATTTTACACTGCTTAGAGAGCGTCGGAAAGCAGCTATGTCAGAAAGGCCCCTTTGCTCTCAGCCATGCCCTCCATTGCTCTCGAGGAGGAAGGCACAAGGCACTGGTTCTGGATCCACCCCTCAATGGGAGACAAACCACATCTTGGCCTGCTTCCAGCTCTTTAGGAAGTGGAGAAGAAACTCCCTTTCCACAGTGCTCTTACAGCGTCCTGAGAACATCTCATACAAAGGAGGCTGAACGCCGTTTCTTTTCAGCACTTCACTCGCCAGTTTGGGACATCTGCATCCTGCACGTTTCCACCTTGCCAACCCGGCTCAGACGAAATGCCTACATCTTCCCCTTGAGCAATGGGGATGAGGCCCATAGGATTGTGGTTCCACATGCTGAGGAGGAGAGAGACAGTAGGCTTTTAACTAACCACGAAGTGCAACGGTTGGGAGATTGTCAGAAAGCACCAATGGCAGAAACACCCCTTTACTCTGAGCTGCGCGCTATATTGCTGTAGAGGTGGAAGGCACAAAGCACTGCCTCCATCCTTCAATGGGAGACAAGCCATAAACTGTCTTGCCTCCAGCTCTTTAGGAAGCTGGGAAAGAACTCGCTTTCCACAGTGCTGTTACAGCATACGAGGAAACTCTCATACAGAGGCAGCTCAAACGCCATTTCTTCCCAGGGCTTAACTGGCCGCTTTAGGACTTCCGCTTCTGCCACAGTTCCACCTTGCCAACCCGGCTCAGACGAAATGCGTACATGTTCCCCTTAAGCAACGGGGGCGAAGCCCACATGATTGTGCTGCCACATGCTTAGCAGGAGCAGACAATAGGCTTTTTACAAACCCCCATTGTGCACTGGGTCAGACAGTGTCAGAATGCACCTATGTCAGAAATGGCCCTTTGCTCTCAGCCGTGCCCTCCATTGCTCTAGAGGTGGAAGGCACAAAGCACTGCCTCCATCCTTCAATTGGAGACAAGCCATAAACTGTCTTGCCTCCAGCTCTTTAGGAAGCTGACAAACAAGTCACTTTCCACAGTCCTGTTACAGCAGACCGGTTAACTTCTCATACAAAGACTGCTCAAATGGCATTCCTTCCCAGCCCTTAACTCGCAGCTTAGGACTCCTGCTTCTGCCGCAATTCCACCTTGCCAACCCGGCTCAGACAAAATGCCTACATCTTCCCCTGAAGCAACTGGTCTGAGTCCCAAATGATTGAGCATCCACGTGCTTAGGAGGCGATAGACTGCACGCCTTTTTCCAACCACCATTGCGCACTGCTGGAGAGAGTGTCGGAATGCAGCTATGTCAGAAAGTCCCCTTTGCTCTCAGCCGTGCCCTTCATTGCTCTAGACGTGGAATGCACAACGCAATGGCTCCCCCCTCAAGGGGCGACAATCTAGAGACCATCTTCCTTACATCTGTTTAGGAAGCTGAGCAAGAACTCGCTTTCAACAGTGCTCTTTCTGTCTCCTGGCAGCATCTCATACAAAGGCAGCTGATATGCCATTTCTTTTCAGCGCTTAACTCGCAGATTTGGAACTTCTGCTCCTGCCACATTTCCACCTTGCCAACCCGGCTCAGACGAAATGTCTACATCTTCCCCTTCAGCAACGGGGTCGAGGCCCAGATGACTGTGCTTCCGCATGCTTAGCAGGAGCAGACAATAGGCTTTTTACAAACCGCCATTGTGCACTGGGCCAGAGAGTGTCAGAATGCACCTATGTCAGAAGGGGCTCTTGGCTCTCAGCCGTCCCCTCCATTGCTCTAGAGGTGGAAGGCACAAAGCACTGCCTCCATCCTTCAATTGGAGACAAGCCAGCAACTGGCCTGCTTCCAGCTCTTTAGGAAACTGGGAAAGCACTCGCATTCCACAGTGCTCTTACAGCGTCCTGGGAACGTCTCATACAAAGGCAGCTGAACACCGTGTCTTTTCAGCCCTTAACTCACCAATCTGCAACATCTGCTTCTGCCGCTTTTCCACCTTCCAACCCGGCTCAGACGAAATGCCTAAATCTTCCCCTGAAGCGACTGTGCTGATTCCCAAATGATTGAGCATCCACATGCTTAGGAGGCGATAAACTGCATGCCTTTTTCCAACCACCATTTTACACTGCTTAGAGAGCGTCGGAAAGCAGCTATGTCAAAAAGGCACATTTGCTCTCAGCCATGCCCTCCATTGCTCTCGAGGAGGAAGGCACAAGGCACTGGTTCTGGATCCACCCCTCAATGGGAGACAAACCACATCTTGGCCTGCTTCCAGCTCTTTAGGAAGTGGAGAAAAAACTCCCTTTCCACAGTGCTCTTACAGCGTCCAGGGAACATCTCATACAAAGGAGGCTGAACGCCGTTTCTTTTCAGCACTTCACTCGCCAGTCTGGGACATCTGCATCCTGCACGTTTCCACCTTGCCAACCCGGCTCAGACGAAATGCCTACATCTTCCCCTTGATCAATGGGGATGAGGCCCATCGGATTGTGGTTCCACATGCTGAGGAGGACAGAGACAATAGGCTTTTAACTAACCACAAAGTGCAACGGTTGGGAGAGTGTCAGAAAGCACCAATGACAGAAAGACCCCTTTACTCTCAGCCACGCCCTCCATTGCTGTAGACGTGGAAGGCACAAAGCACGGCCTCCATCCTTCAATGGGATACAAGCCATAAACTGTCTTGCCTCCAGCTCTTTAGGAAGCTGGGAAAGAACTCGCTTTCCACAGTGCTGTTACAGCATACGAGGAAACTCTCATACAGAGGCAGCTCAAACTCCATTTCTTTCCAGTGCTTAACTGGCCGCTTTAGAACTTCCGCTTCTGCCACAGTTCCACCTTGCCAACCCGGCTCAGAGGAAATGCCTTCATCTTCCCCTTAAGCAATGGGGGCGAAGCCCACATGATTGTGCTTCCACATGCTTAGCAGGAGCAGACAATAGGCTTTTTACAAACCGCCATTGTGCACTGGGTCAGAGAGTGTCAGAATGCACCTATGTCAGAAAGGGCCCTTTGCTCTCAGCCGTGCCCTCCATTGCTCTAGAGGTGGAAGGCACAAAGCACTGCCTCCATCCTTCAATTGGAGACAAGCCATAAACTGTCTTGCCTCCAGCTCTTTAGGAAGCTGACAAACAACTCGCTTTCCACAGTCCTTTTACAGCAGACCGGGGAACTTCTCATACAAAGGCAGCTCAAATGGCATTTCTTCTCAGCCCTTAACTCGCAGCTTTAGTACTCCTGCTTCTGCCGCAATTCCACCTTGCCATCCCGGCTAAGACGAAATGCCTAAATCTTCCATTGAAGCAACTGGGCTGAGTCCCAAATGATTGAGCGTCCACGTGCTTAGAGGCGATAGACTGCACGCCTTTTTCCAACCACCATTGCGCACTGCTGGAGAGAGTGTCGGAAAGCAGCTGTGTCAGAAAGACCCCTTTGTTCTCAGCCGTGCCCTTCGTTGCTCTACACGTGGAATGCACAATGCACTGGCTCCCCCCCTCAAGGGGCGACAAGCCACAGACCATCTTCCTTCCATCTCTTTAGGAAGCTGAGCAAGAACTCGCTTTCAACAGTGCTCTTTCAGTGTGCTGGCAACATCTCATACAAAGGCAGCTGATATGCCATTTCTTTTCAGCGCTTAACTCGCAGATTTGGAACTTCTGCTCCTGCCACATTTCCACCTTGCCAACCCGGCTCAGACGAAATGTCTACATCTTCCCCTTCAGCAACGGGGACGAGGCCCAGATGACTGTGCTTCCGCATGCTTAGCAGGAGCAGACAATAGGCTTTTTAAAACTGCCATTGTGCACTGGGTCAGAGAGTGTCAGAATGCACCTATGTCAGAAAGGGCCCTTTGCTCTCAGCCGTGCCCTCCATTGCTCTAGAGGTGGAAGGCACAAAGCACTGCCTCCATCCTTCAATTGGAGACAAGCCAGCAACTGGCCTGCTTCCAGCTCTTTAGGAAGCTGGGAAAGCACTCGCATTCCACAGTGCTCTTACAGCGTCCTGGGAACGTCTCATACAAAGGCAGCTGAACACCGTGTCTTTTCAGCCCTTAACTCACCAATCTGCAACATCTGCTTCTGCCGCTTTTCCACCTTCCCAACCCGGCTCAGACGAAATGCCTACATCTTCCCCTCAAGCGACTGTGCTGATTCCCAAATGATTGAGCATCCACATGCTTAGGAGGTGATAAACTGCATGCCTTTTTCCAACCACCATTTTACACTGCTTAGAGAGCGTCGGAAAGCAGCTATGTCAGAAAGGCCCCTTTGCTCTCAGCCATGCCCTCCATTGCGCTCGAGGTGCAAGGCACAAGGCACTGGTTCTGGATCCACCCCTCAATGGGAGACAAACCACATCTTGGCCTGCTTCCAGATCTTTAGGAAGTTGAGAAGAAACTCCCTTTCCACAGTGCTCTTACACCGTCCTGGGAACATCTCACACAAAGGAGGCTGAACGCCGTTTCTTTTCAGCACTTCACTCGCCAGTCTGGGACATCTGCATCCTGCACGTTTCCACCTTGCCAACCAGGCTCAGACGAAATGCCTACATCTTCCCCTTGAGCAATGAGGATGAGGCCCATAGGATTGTGGTTCCACATGCTGAGGAGGAGAGAGACAATAGGCTTTTAACTATCCACGAAGTGCAACGGTTCTGAGAGTGTCAGAAAGCACCAATGGCAGAAAGACCCCTTTACTCTCAGCCGCGCCCTATATTGCTGCAGAGGTGGAAAGCACAAAGCACTGCCTCCATCCTTCAATGGGAGACAAGCCATAAACTGTCTTGCCTCCAGCTCTTTAGGAAGCTGGGAAAGAACTCGCTTTCCACAGTGCTGTTACAGCATACGAGGAAACGCTCATACAGAGGCAGCTCAAACGCCATTTCTTTCCAGTGCTTAACTGGCCTTTTAGGACTTCCGCTCCTGCCACAGTTCCACCTTGCCAACCAGGCTCAGACGAAATGCCTACATCTTCCCCTTAAGCAACGGGGGCGAAGCCCACATGATTGTGCTGCCACATGCTTTGCAGGAGCAGACAATAGGCATTTTACAAACCGCCATTGTGCACTGTGTTAAAGAGTGTCAGAATGCACCTATGTCAGAAGGGGTCCTTTGCTCTCAGCCATGCCCTCCATTGATCTAGAGGTGGAAGGCACAAAGCACTGCCTCCATCCTTCAATTGGAGACAAGCCATAAAATGTCTTGCCTCCAGCTCTTTAGGAAGCTGACAAACAACTCGCTTTCCACAGTCCTGTTACAGCAGACCGGTTAACTTCTCATACAATGGCTGCTCAAATGTCATTTCTTCCCAGCCCTTAACTCGCAGCTTAGGACTCCTGCTTCTGCCGCAATTCCACCTTGCCAACCCGGCTCAGATGAAATGCCTACATCTTCCCCTGAAGCAACTGGGCTGAGTCCCAAATGATTGAGCGTCCACGTGCGTAGGAGGCGATAGACTGCACGCCTTTTTCCAACCACCATTGCGCACTGCTGCAGAGAGTGTCGGAAAGCAGCTATGTCAGAAATACCCCTTTGCTCTCAGCCGTGCCCTTCATTGCTCTAGACGTGGAATGCACAATGCACTGGCTCACCCCTCAAGGGGCGACAATCCAGAGACCAACTTCCTTACATCTCTTTAGGAAGCTGAGCAAGAACTCGCTTTCCACAGTGCTCTTTCTGTGTCCTGGCAGCATCTCATACAAAGGCAGCTGATATTCCATTTATTTTCAGCGCTTAACTCGCAGATTTTGAACTTCTGCTCCTGCCACATTTCCAACTTGCCAACCCGGCTCAGACGAAATGTCTACATCTTCCCCTTCAGCAACGGGGACGAGGCCCAGATCACTGTGCTTCCGCATGCTTAGCAGGAGCACACGATAGGCTTTTTACAAACCGCCATTGTGCACTGGGTCAGAGAGTGTCCGAATGCACCTATGTCAGAAAGGGCCCTTTGCTCTCAGCCGTGCCCTCCATTGCTCTAGAGGTGGAAGGCACAAAGCACTGCCTCCATCCTTCAATTGGAGACAAGCCAGCAACTGTCCTGCTTCCAGCTCTTTAGGAAGCTGGGAAAACACTCGCATTCCACAGTGCTCTTTCAGCGTTCTGGGAAAGTCTCATACAAAGGCAGCTGAACACCGTGTCTTTTCAGCCCTTAACTCACCAATCTGCAACATCTGCTTCTGCTGCATTTCCACCTTGCGAACCCGGCTCAGACGAAATGCCTACATCTTCCCCTCAAGCGACTGTGCTGATTCCCAAATGATTGAGCATCCACATGCTTAGGAGGCGATAAACTGCATGCCTTTTTCCAACCACCATTTTACACTGCTTAGAGAGCATCGGAAAGCAGCGATGTCAGAAAAGCCCCTTTGCTCTCAGCCATGCCCTCCATTTCTCTCGAAGTGCAAGGCACAAGGCACTGGTTCTGGATCCACCCCTCAATGGGAGACAAACCACATCTTGGTCTGCTACAAGGTCTCCTGGAAGTGGAGAAAAAACTCCCTTTCCACAGTGCTCTAACAGCGTCCTGGGAACATCTCATACAAAGGAGGCTGAACGCCGTTTCATTTCGGCACTTCACTCGCGAGTCAGGGACATCTGCATCCTGCACGTTTCCACCTTGCCAACACGGCTCAGACGAAATGCCTACAACTTCCCCTTGAGCTATGGGGATGAGGCCCATAGGATTGTGGTTCCACATGCTGAGGAGGAGAGAGACAATAGGCTTTTAACTAACCACGAAGTGCAACGGTTGCGAGAGTGTCAGAAAGCAACAATGGCAGAAAGACCCCTTTACTCTCAGCCGCGCCCTCCATTGCTGTACAGGTGGAAGGCACAAAGCACTGCCTCCATCCTTCAATGGGAGACAAGCCATAAACTGTCTTGCCTCCAGCTCTTTATGAAGCTGAGAAGGAACTCGCTTTCCACAGTGCTGTTACAGCATACGAGGAAACTCTCATACAGAGGCAGCTCAAACGCCATTTCTTCCCAGGGCTTAACTGGCCGCTTTAGGACTTCCGCCTCTGTCACAGTTCCACCTTGCCAACCCGGCTCAGGCGAAATGCCTATATCTTCACCTTCAGCAACGGGGACGAGGCCCAGACGACTGTGCTTCCGCATGCTTAGCAGGAGCAGACAATAGGCTTTGTACAAACCGCCATTGTGCACTGGGTCAGAGAGTGTAAGAATGCACCTATGTCAGAAAGGGCCCTTTGCTCTCAGCCGTGCCCTCCATTGCTCTAGAGGTGGAAGGCACAAAGCACTGCCTCCATCCCTCAATGGGAGACAAGCCATAAACTGTCTTGCCTGCAGCTCTTTAGGAAGCTGGGAAAGAACTCGCTTTCCACAGTCCTGTTACAGCAGACCGGGGAACTTCTCATACAAAGGCAGCTCAAATGTCATTTCTTCCCAGCCCTTAACTCGCAGCTTAGGACTCCTGCTTCTGCCGCAATACCACCTTGCCAACCCGGCTCAGACGAAATGCCTACATCTTCCCCTGAAGCAACTGGGCTGAGTCCCAAATGATTGAGCGTCCACGTGCTTAGGAGGCGATAGACTGCACGCCTTTTTCCAACCAGCATTGCGCACTGCTGGAGAGAGTGTCGGAAAGCAGCTATGTCAGAAAGACCCCTTTGCTCTCAGCCGTGCCCTTCATTGCTCTAGACGTGGAATGCACAATGCACTGGCTCCCCACCTCAAGGGGCGACAAGCAACAGACCATCTTCCTTCCATCTCTTTAGGAAGCTGGGAAAGAACTCGCTATACACAGGGTTGTTACAGCATACGAGGAAACTCTCATACAGAGGCAGCTCAAACGCCATTTCTTCCCACTGCTTATCTGGCCGCTTTTTGACTTCTGCTTTTGCCACAGTTCCACCTTGCCAACCGGGCTCAGACGAAATGCCTACATCTTCCCCTTCAGCACAGGGGGCGAAGACCACATGGTTGTGCTGCCACATGTTAACAGGCGCAGACAATAGTCTTTCTACAAACCGCCATTGTGCACTGGGTCAGAGAGTGTCAGAATGCACCTATGTCAGAAAGGGCCCTTTGCTCTCAGCCGTGCCCTCCATTGCTCTAGAGGTGGAAGGCACAAAGCACTGCCTCCATCCTTCAATAGGAGACAAGCCATAAACTGTCTTGCCTCCAGCTCTTTAGGAAGCTGACAAACAACTCGCTTTCCACAGTCCTGTTACAGCAGACCGGGGAAATTCTCATACAAAGGCAGCTCAAATGGCATTTCTTCCCAGCCCTTAACTCGCAGCTTTAGGACTCCTGCTTCTGTCGCAATTCCACCTTGCCAACCCGGCTCAGACCAAATGCCTACATCTTCCCCTGAAGCAACTGGGCTGAATCCCAAATGATTGAGCGTCCACGTGCTTAGGAGGCGATAGACTGCACTCCTTTTTCCAGCCACCATTTTGCACTGCTGGTGAGAGTGTCGGAAAGCAGCTATGTCAGGAAGACCCCTTTGCTCTCAGCCGTGCCCTTCATTGCTCTAGACGTGGAATGCACAATGCACTGGCTACCCCCCTCGAGGGGCGACAAGCCACAGACCATCTTCCTTCCATCTCTTTAGGAAGCTGAGCAAGAACGCGCTTTCAACAGTGCTCTTTCTGTGTCCTGGCAGCATCTCATACAAAGGCAGCTGATATGCCATTTCTTTTCAGCGCTTAACTCGCAGATTTGGAACTTCTGCTCCTGCCACATTTCCACCTTGCCAACCCGGCTCAGACGAAATGCCTACATCTTCCCCTGAAGCGACTGTGCTGATTCCCAAGTGATGGAGCATCCACATGCTTAGGAGGCGATAAACTGCATGCTTTTTTCCAACCACCATTTTACACTGCTTAGAGAGCGTCGGAAAGCAGCTATGTCAGAAAGGCCCCTTTGCTCTCAGCCATGCCCTCCATTGCTCTCGAGTTGGAAGGCACAAGGCACTGGTTGTGGATCCACCCTCAATGGGAGTCAAACCACATCTTGTCCTATCTCCAGCTCTTTAGGAAGTGGAGAAAAAACTCCCTTTCCACAGTGCTCTTACAGCGTCCTGGGAACATCTCATAAAAAGGACGCTGAACGCCGTTTCTTTTCAGCACTTCACTCGCCAGTCTGGGACATCTGCATCCTGCACGTTTCCACCTTGCCAACCCGGCTCAGACGAAATGCCTACATCTTCCCCTTTAGCAATGGGGATGAGGCCCATAGGATGGTGGTTCCACATGCTGAGGAGGAGAGAGACAATAGGCTTTTACATAACCACGAAGTGCAACGCTTGGGAGAGTGTCAGAAAGCACCAATGGCAGAAAGACCCCTTTACTCTCAGCCGCGCCCTCCATTGCTGTAGAGGTGGAAGGCAAAAAGCACTGCCTCCATCCTTCAATGGGAGACAAGCCATAAACTGTCTTGCCTCCAGCTCTTTAGGAAGCTGAGAAAGAACTCGCTTTTCGCAGTGCTGTTACAGCATACGAGGAAACTCTCATACAGAGGCAGCTCAAACGCCATTTCTTCCCAGTGCTTAACTGACCGCTTTAGGACTTCCGCATCTGCCACAGTTCCACCTTGCCAACACGGCTCAGACGAAAGGCCTACATCTTCCCCTTAAGCAACTGGGGCGAAGCCCACATGATTGTGCTGCCACATGCTTAGCAGGAGCAGACAATAGGCTTTTTACAAACCGCCATTGTGCACTGGGTCAGAGAGTGTCAGAATGCACCTATGTCAGAAAGGGCCCTTTGCTCTCAGCCGGGCCCTCCATTGCTCTAGAGGTGGAAGGCACAAAGCACTGCCTCCATCCTTCAATTGGAGACAAGCCATAAACTGTCTTGCCTCCAGCTCTTTAGGAAGCTGACAAACAACTCGCTTTCCAAAGTCCTGTTACAGCAGACCGGGGAACTTCTCATACAAAGGCAGCTCTAATGGCATTTCTTCCCAGCCCTTAACTCGCAGCTTTAGGACTCCTGCTTCTGCCGCAATTCCACCTTGCCAACCCGGCTCAGACGAAATGCCCACATCTTCCCCTGAAGCGACTGTGCTGATTCCCAAATGATTGAGCATCCACATGCTTAGGAGGCGATAAACTGCATGCCTTTTTCCAACCACCATTTTACACTGCTTAGAGAGCTTCGGAAAGCAGCTATGTCAGAAAGGCCCCTTTGCTCTCAGCCATGCCCTCCATTGCTCTCGAGGTGGAAGGCACAAGGCACTGGTTCTGGATCCACCCCTCAGTGGGAGACATACCACATCTTGGCCTGCTTCCAGCTCTTTAGGAAGTGGAGAAAAAACTCCCTTTCCACAGTGCCCTTACAACGTCCATCTTCCTTCCATCTCTTTAGGAAGCTGAGCAAGAACTCGCTTTCAACAGTGCTCTTTCTGTGTCCTGGCAACATCTCATACAAAGGCAGCTGATATGCCATTTCTTTTCAGCGCTTAACTCACAGATTTGGAACTTCTGCTCCTGCCACATTTCCAACTTGCCAACCCGGCTCAGACGAAATGTCTACATCTTCCCCTTCAGCAACGGTGACGAGGTCCATATGACTGTGCTTCCGCATGCTTAGCAGGAGCAGACAATAGACTTTTTACAAACCGCCATTGTGCACTGGGTCAGAGAGTGTCAGAATGCACCTATGTCAGAAAGGGCCCTTTGCTCTCAGCCGTGCCCTCCATTGCTCTCGAGGTGGAAGGCACAAGGCACTGGTTCTGGATCCACCCCTCAATGGGAGACAAACCACATCTTGGCCTGCTTCCTGCTCTTTAGGAAGTGGAGAAGAAACTCCCTTTCCACAGTGCTATTACAGCGTCCTGGGAACATCTCATACAAAGGAGGCTGAACGCCGTTTCTTTTCAGCACGTCACTCGCCAGTCTGGGACACCTGCATCCAGCACGTTTCCCCCTTGCCAAACCGGCTCAGACGAAATGCCTACAACTTCCCCTTGAGCAATGGGGATGAGGCACATAGGATTGTGGTTGCACATGCTGAGGAGGAGAGAGACAATAGGCTTTTAACTAACAACGAATTGCAATGGTTGGGAGAGTGTCAGAAAGCTCCAATGGCAGAAACACCCCTTTACTCTCAGCCGCGCCCTCCATTGCTGTAGAGGTCCAAGGCACAAAGCACTGCCTCCATCCTTCAATTGGAGACAAGCCATAAACTGTCTTGCCTCCAGCTCTTTAGGAAGCTGACAAACAACTCGCTTTCTACAGTCCTGTTACAGCAGACCGGGGAACTTCTCATACAAAGGCAGCTCCAATGGCATTTCTTCCCAGCCCTTAACTCGCAGCTTTAGGACTCCTGCTTCTGCCGCAATTCCACCAGGGCAACCCGGCTCAGACGAAATGCCTACATCGTCCCCTGAAGCAACTGGGCTGAGTCCCAAATGATTGAGCGTCCACGTGCTTAGGAGGCGATAGACTGCACGCCTTTTTCCAACCACCATTGTGCACTGCTGGAGAGAGTGTCGGAAAGCAGCTATGTCAGAAAGAACCCTTTGCTCTCAGCCGTGCCCTTCATTGCTCTAGACGTGGAATGCACAATGCACTGGCTCCCCCCCTCAAGGGGCGACAAGCCACAGACCATCTTCCTTCCATCTCTTTAGGATGCTGAGCAAGAACTCGCTTTCAACAGTGCTCTTTCTGTGTCCTGGCAACATCTCATACAAAGGCAGCTGATATGCCATTTCTTTTCAGCGCTTAACACGCAGATTTGGAACTTCTGCTCCTGCCACATTTCCAGCTTGCCAACCCGGCTCAGACGAAATGTCTACATCTTCCCCTTCAGCAACAGGGGTGAGGCCCAGATGACTGTGCTTCCGCATGCTTAGCAGGAGCAGAAAATAGGCTTTTTACAAACTGCCATTGTGCACTGGTTCAGAGAGTGTCACAATGCACCTATGTCAGAAAGGGCCCTTTGCTCTCAGCCGTGCCCTCCATTGCTCTAGAGGTGGAAGGCACAAAGCACTGTCTCCATCCTTCAATTGGAGACAAGCCAGCAACTGTCTTGCTTCCAGCTATTGATGAAGCTGGGAAAGCACTCGCATTCCACAGTGCTCTTACAGCGTCCTGGGAACGTCTCATACAAAGGCAGCTGAACACCGTGTCTTTTCAGCCCTTAACTCACCAATCTGCTACATCTGCTTCTGCCGCATTTCCACCTTGCCAACCCGGCTCAGACGAAATGCCTACATCTTCCCCTGAAGCGTCTGTGCTGATTCCCAAATGATTGAACATCCACATGCTTAGGAGGCGATAAACTGCATGCCTTTTTCCAACCACCATTTTACACTGCTTAGAGAGCTTCGGAAAGCAGCTATGTCAGAAAGGCCCCTTTGCTCTCAGCCATGCCCTCCATTGCTCTCGAGGTGGAAGGCACAAGGCACTGGTTCTGGATCCACCCCTCAATGGGAGACAAACCACATCTTGGCCTGCTTCCAGCTCTTTAGGAAGTTCAGAAAAAACTCACTTTCCATGGTGCTCTTACAGCGTCCTTGGAAAATCTCATACAAATGAGGCTGAACGCCGTTTCTTTTCAGCACTTCACTCGCCAGTCTGGGACATCTGCATCCTGCACGTTTCCACCTTGCCAACCCGGCTCAGACGAAATGCCTACAACTTCCCCTTGAGCAAAGGGGATGAGGCCCATAGGATTGTGGTTGCACATGCTGAGGAGGAGAGAGACAATAGGCTTTTAACTAACCACAAGTGCAATGGTTGGGAGAGTGCCAGAAAGCACCAATGGCAGTAACACCCCTTTACTCTCAGCCGCGCCCTCCATTGCTGTAGAGGTGGAAGGCACAAAGCACTGCCTCCATCCTTCAATGGGAGACAAGCCATAAACTGTCTTGCCTCCAGCTCTTTAGGAATCTGAGAAAGAACTCGCTTTCCACAGTCCTGTTACAGCAGACCGGGGAACTTCTCATACAAAGGCAGCTCACATGGCATTTCTTCCCAGCCCTTAACTCGCAGCTTTAGGACTCCTGCTTCTGCCACAATTCCACCTTGCCAACCCGGCTCAGACGAAATGCCTACATCTTCCCCTTGAGCAATGGGGATGAGGCCCATAGGATTGTGGTTCCACATGCTGAGGAGTAGAGAGACAATAGGCTTTTAACTAACCACGAAGTGCAACTGTTGGGAGAGTGTCAGAAAGCACCAATGGCAGAAAGACCCCTTTACTCTCAGCCGAGCCCTCCATTGCTGTAGAGGTGGAAGGCACAAAGCACTGCCTACATCCTTCAATTGGAGACAAGCCAGCAACTGTCCTGCTTCCAGCTCTTTAGGAAGCTGGGAAAGCACTCGCATTCCACAGTGCTCTTACAGCGTCCTGGGAACGTCTCATACAATGGCAGCTGAAGACCGTGTCTTTTCAGCCCTTAACTCACCAATCTGCAACATCTGCTTCTGGCGCATTTCCACCTTGCCGACCCGGCTCAGGTGAAATGCCTACATCTTCCCCTCAAGCGACTGTGCTGATTCCCAAATGATTGAGCATCCACATGCTTAGGAGGCGATAAACTGCATGCCTTTTTCCAACCACCATTTTACACTGCTTTGACAGCGTTGGAAGGCAGCTATGTCAGAAAGGCCCCTTTGCTCTCAGCCATGCCCTCCATTGCTCTCGAGGTGGAAGGCACAAGGCACTGGTTCTGGATCCACCCCTCAATGGGAGACAAACCACACCTTGGCCTGCTTCCAGCTCTTTAGGAATTGGAGAAAAATCTCCCTTTCCACAGTGCTCTTACAGCGTCCTGGGAACATCTCATACAAAGGAGGCTGAACGCCGTTTCTTTTCAGCACTTCACTCGCCAGTCTGGGACATCTGCATCCTGAACGTTTCCACCTTGCCAACCCGGCTCAGACGAAATGCCTACATCTTCCCCTTGAGCAATGGGGATGAGGCCCATAGGATTGTGGTTCCACATGCTGAGGAGGAGAGAGACAATAGGCTTTTAACTAACCACGAAGTGCAATGGTTGGGAGAGTGTCAGAAAGCACCAATATCAGAAAGACCCCTTTACTCTCAGCCGCCCCCTCCATTGCTGTAGAGGTGGAAGGCACAAAGCACTGCCTCCCTCCTTCAACGGGAGACAAGCCATAAACTGTCTTGCCTCCAGCTCTTTAGGAAGCTGGGAAAGAACTCGCTTTCCACAGTGCTCTTACAGCATACGAGGAAACTCTCATGCAGAGGCAGCTCAAACGCCATTTCTCCCCTGTGCTTAACTGGCCGCTTTAGGACTTCCGCTTCTGCCACCGTTCCACCTTGCCAACCCGGCTCAGATGAAATGCCTACATCTTCCCCTTAAGCAACGGGGGCGAAGCCCACATGATTGTGCTGCCACATGCTTAGCAGGAGCAGACAATAGGCTTTTTACAAACGGCCATTGTGCACTGGGTCAGAGAGTGTCAGAATGCACCTATGTCAGAAACGGCCCTTTGCTCTCAGCGGTGCCGTCCATTGCTCTAGAGGTGGAAGGCACAAGGCACTGCCTCCATCATTCAATTGGAGACAAGCCATAAACTGTCTTGCCTCCAGCTCTTTAGGAAGCTGGCAAACAACTCGCTTTCCACAGTCCTCTTACAGCAGACCGGGGAACTTCTCAGACTAAGGCAGGTCAAATGGCATTTCTTCCCAGCCCTTAACTCGCAGCTTTAGGACTCCTGCTTCTGCCGCAATTCCACCTGGCCAACCCGGCTCAGACGAAATGCCTACATCTTCCCCTGAAGCAACTGGGCTGAGTCCCAAGTGACTGAGCAACCACGTGCTTAGGAGGCGATAGACTGCACGCCTTTTTCAAACCACCATTCTGCACTGCTGGAGAGAGTGTCGGAAAGCAGCTATGTCAGAAAGGGCCCTTTGCTCTCAGCCGTGCCCTCCATTGCCCTTAGAGGTGGAAGGCACAAAGCACTGCCTCCATCCTTAAATTGGATACAAGACAGCAACTGTCCTGCTTCCAGCTCTATAGGAAGCTGGGAAAGCACTCGCATTCCACAGTGCTCTTGCAGCGTCCTGGGAACGTCTCATACAAAGGCAGCTGAATACCGTGTCTTTTCAGCCCTTAACTCACCAATCTGCTACATCTGCTTCTACCACATTTCCACCTTGCCAACCCGGCTCAGACGAAATGCCTACATCTTCCCCTGAAGCGAATGTGCTGATTCCCAAATTATTGAGCATCCACATGCTTAGGAGGCGATAAACTGCATGCCTTTTTCCAACCACCATTTTACACTGCTTAGAGAGCGTCGGAAAGCAGCTATGTCAGAAAGGCCCCTTTGCTCTCAGCCATGCCCTCCATTGCTCTCGAGATGGAAGGCACAAGGCACTGGTTCTGGATCCACCCCTCAATGGGAGACAAACCACATCTTGGCCTGCTTCCAGCTCTTTAGGAAGTGGAGAAAAAACTCCCTTTCCACAGTGCTCTTACAGCGTCCTGGGAACATCTCATACAAAGGAGGATGAACGCCGTTTCTTTTCAGCACATCACTCGCCAGTCTGGGACATCTGCATCCTGCACGTTTCCACCTTGCCAACCCGGCTCAGACGAAATGCCTACATCTTCCCCTTAAGCAACCGGGGCGAAGCCCACATGATTGTGCTGCCACATGCTTAGCAGGAGCAGACAATAGGCTTTTTACAGACCGCCATTGTGCACTGGGTCAGAGAGTGTCAGAATGCACCTATGTCAGAAAGGGCCCTTTGCTCTCAGCCGTGCCCTCCATTGCTCTAGAGGTGGAAGGCACAAAGCACTGCCTCCATCCTTCAATTGGAGACAAGCCATAAACTGTCTTGCCTCCAGCTCTTTAGGAAGCTGACAAACAACTCGCTTTCCACAGTCCTGTTACAGCAGACCGGGGAACTTCTCATACAAAGGCAGCTCAAATGGCATTTCTTCCCACCCCTTAACTCACAGCTTTAGAACTCCTGCTTCTGCCGCAATTCCACCTTGCCAACCCGGCTCAGACGAAATGCCTACATCTTCCCCTGAAGCAACTGGGCTGAGTCCAAAATGATTGAGCTTCCACGTGCTTAGGAGGCGATAGACTGCACGCCTTTTTCCAACCACCATTGTGCACTGCTGGAGAGAGTGTCAGAAAGCAGCTATGTCAGAAAGACCCCTTTGCTCTCAGCCGTGCCCTTCATTGCTCTAGACGTGGAATGCACAATGCACTGGCTCCGCCCGTTAAGGGGCGACAATCCACAGACAATCTTCCTTCCATCTCTTTAGGAAGCTGAGCAAGAACTCGCTTTCAACAGTGCTGTTTCTGTGTCCTGGCAACATCTCACACAAAGGCAGCTGATATGCCATTTCTTTTCAGCGCTTAACTCGCAGATTTGGAACTTCTGCTCCTGCCACATTTCCACCTTGCCAACCCGGCTCAGACGAAATGTCTACATCTTCCCCTTCAGCAACGGGGACGAGGCCCAGATGACTGTGCTTCCGCATGCTTAGCAGGAGCAGACAAGAGGCTTTTTACAAACCGCCATTGTGCACTGGGTCAGAGAGTGTCAGAATGCACCTATGTCAGAAAGGGCCCTTTGCTCTCAGCCGTGCCCTCCATTGCTCTAGAGGTGGAAGGCACAAAGCACTGCCTCCATCCTTCAATTGGAGACAAGCCAGCAACTGTCCTGCTTCCAGCTCTTTAGGAAGCTGGCAAAGCACTCGCATTCCACAGTGCTCTTACAGCGTCCTGGGAACGTCTCATACAAAGGCAGCTGAACACCGTGTCTTTTACAGCCCTTCACTCACCAATCTGCAACATCTGCTTCTGCCGCATTTCCACCTTGCCAACCCGGCTCAGACGAAATGTCTACATCTTCCCCTGAAGCGACTGTGCTGATACCAAAATGATTGAGCATCCACATGCTTAGGAGGCGATAAACTGCATGCCTTTTTCCAACCACCATTTTACACTGCTTAGAGAGCGTCGGAAAGCAGCTATGTCAGAAAGGCCCCTTTGCTCTCAGGCATGCCCTCCATTGCTCTCGAGGTGGAAGGCACAAGGCACTGGTTGTGGATCCACCCTCAATTGGAGACAAAGCACATCTTGTCCTGTCTCAGGCTCTTTAGGAAGTGGAGAAAAAACTCCCTTTCCACAGTGCTCTTACAGCGTCCAGGGAACATCTCATACAAAGGAGACTGAACGCTGTTTCTTTTCAGCACTTCACTCGCCAGTCTGGGACATCTGCATCCTGCACGTTTCCACCTTGCAAACCCGGCTCAGATGAAATGCCTACATCTTCCCCTTAAGCAACGGGGGCGAAGCCCACATGTTTGTGCTGCCACATGCTTAGCAGGAGCAGACAATAGGCTTTTTACAGACCGCCATTGTGCACTGGGTCAGAGAGTGTCAGAATGCACCTATGTCAGAAAGGGCCCTTTGCTCTCAGCCGTGCCCTCCATTGCTCTAGAGGTGGAAGGCACAAAGCACTGCCTCCATCTTTCAATTGGAGACAAGCCATAAACTGTCTTGCCTCCAGCTCTTTAGGAAGCTGACAAACAACTCGCTTTCCACAGTCCTGTTACAGCAGACCGGGGAACTTCTCATACAAAGGCAGCTCAAATGGCATTTCTTCCCAGCCCTTAACTCACAGCTTTAGAACTCCTGCTTCTGCCGAAATTCCACCTTGCCAACCCGGCTCAGACGAAATGCCTACATCTTCCCCTGAAGCAACTGTTCTGAGTCCCAAATGATTGAGCGTCCACGTGCTTAGGAGGCGATAGACTGCACGCCTTTTTCCAACCACCATTGTGCACTGCTGGAGAGAGTGTCAGAAAGCAGCTATGTCAGAAAAACCCCTTTGCTCTCAGCCGTGCCCTTCATTGCTCTAGACGTGGAATGCACAATGCACTGGCTCCGCCCGTCAAGGGGCAACAATCCACAGACAATCTTCCTTCCATCTCTTTAGGAAGCTGAGCAAGAACTCGCTTTCAACAGTGCTCTTTCTGTGTCCTGGCAACATCTCATACAAAGGCAGCTGATATGCCATTTCTTTTCAGCGCTTAACTCGCAGATTTGGAACTTCTGTTCCTGCCACATTTCCACCTTGCCAACCCGGCTCAGACGAAATGTCTACATCTTCCCCTTCAGCAACGGGGACGAGGCCCAGATGACTGTGCTTCCGCATGCTTAGCAGGAGCAGACAATAGGCTTTTTACAAACCGCCATTGTGCACTGGGTCAGAGAGTGTCAGAATGCACCTATGTCAGAAAGGGCCCTTTGCTCTCAGCCGTGCCCTCCATTGCCCTTAGAGGTGGAAGGCACAAAGCACTGCCTCCATCCTTAAATTGGATACAAGCCAGCAACTGTCCTGCTTCCAGCTCTATAGGAAGCTGGGAAAGCACTCGCATTCCACAGTGCTCTTGCAGCGTCCTGGGAACGTCTCATACATAGGCAGCTGAACACCGTGTCTTTTCAGCCTTTAACTCACCAATCTGCTACATCTGCTTCTGCCGCATTTCCACCTTGCCAACCCGGCTCAGACGAAATGCCTACATCTTCCCCTTAAGCTACGGGGGCAAAGGCCACATGACTGTGCTTCCCCATGCTTAGCAGGAGCAGACAATAGGCTTTGTACAAACCGCCATTGTGCACTGGTTCAGAGAGTGTCAGAATGCACCTATGTCAGAAAGGGCCCTTTGCTCTCAGCCGTGCCCTCCATTGCTCTAGAGGTGGAAGGCACAAAGCACTGCCTCCATCCTTCAATTGGAGACAAGCCATAAACTGTCTTGCCTCCAGCTCTTTAGGAAGCTGACAAACAACTCGCTTTCCAAAGTCCTGTTACAGCAGACCGGGGAACTTCTCATACAAAGGCAGCTCAAATGGCATTTCTTCCCAGCCCTTAACTCGCAGCTTAGGACTCCTGCTTCTGCCGCAATTCCACCTTGCCAACCCGGCTCAGACGACATGCCTACATCTTCCCCTGAAGGAACTGGGCTGAGTCCCCAATGATTGAGCGTCCATGTGCTTAGGAGGCGATAGACTGCACGCGTTTTTCCAACCACCATTGCGCACTGCTGGAGAGAGTGTCGGAAAGCAGCTATGTCAGAAAGACAGCTTTGCTCTCAGCCGTGCCCTTCATTGCTCTAGACGTGGAATGCACAAGGCACTGGCTCCCCCCTCAAGGGGCGACAATCCAGAGACCATCTTCCTTCCATCTCTTTAGGAAGCTGAGCAAGAACTCGCTTTCAACAGTGCTCTTTCTTTGTCCTGGCAACATCTCATACAAAGGCAGCTGATATGCCATTTCTTTTCAGCGCTTAACTCGCAGATTTGGAACTTCTGCTCCTGCCACATTTCCACCTTGCCAACCCGGCTCAGACGAAATGTCTACATCTTCCCCTTCAGCAACGGGGACAAGGCCCAGATCACTGTGCTTCCGCATGCTTAGCAGGAGCAGACAATAGGCTTTTTACAAACCGCCATTGTGCAATGGGCCAGAGAGTGTCAGAATGCACCTATGTCAGAAAGGGCCCTTTGCTCTCAGCCGTGCCCTCCATTGCTCTAGAGGTGGAAGGCACAAAGCACTGCCTCCATCCTTCAATTGGAGAAAAGCCAGCAACTGGCCTGCTTCCAGCTCTTTGGGAAGCTGGGAAAGCACTCGCATTCCACAGAGCTGTTACAGCATCCTGGGTACGTCTCATACAAAGGCAGCTGGACACCGTGTCTTTTCAGCCCTTAACTCACCAATCTGCAACATCTGCTTCTGCCGCATTTCCACCTTGCCAACCCGGCTCAGACGAAATGCCTACATCTTCCCCTGAAGCGACTGTGCTGATTCCCAAATGATAGAGCATCCACATGCTTAGGAGGTGATAAACTGCATGCCTTTTTCCAACCACCATTTTACACTGCTTAGAGAGCGTCGGAAAGCAGCTATGTCAGAAAGGCCCCTTTGCTCTCAGCCATGCCCTCCATTGCTCTCGAGGTGGAAGGCACAAGGCACTGGTTGTGGATCCACCCTCAATGGGAGACAAAGCACATCTTGTCCTGTCTCAGGCTCTTTAGTAAGTGGAGAAAAATCTCCCTTTCCACAGTGCTCTTACAGCGTCCAGGGAACATCTCATACAAAGGAGGCTGAACACCGTTTCTTTTCAGCACTTCACTCGCCAGTCTGGGACATCTGCATCCTGCACGTTTCCACCTTGCCAACCCGTATCAGACGAAATGCCTACGTCTTCCCCTTGAGCAATGGGGATGAGGCCCATAGGATTGTGGTTCCACATGCTGACGAGGAGAGAGACAATAGGCTTTTAACTAACCACGAAGTGCAACGGTTGGGAGAGTGTCAGAAAGCACCAATGGCAGAAAGGCCCCTTTACTATCAGCCGCGCCCTCCATTGCTGTAGAGGTGGAAGGCACAAAGCACTGCCTCCATAATTCAATGGGAGACAAGCCATAAACTGTCTTGCCTCCAGCTCTTTAGGAATCTGACAAAAAACACGGTTTCCACAGTGCTGTTACAGCATACTAGGAAACTCTCATACAGAGGCAGCTCAAACGCCATTTCTTCCCAGTGCTTAACTGGCCTCTTTAGGACTTCCGCTTCTGCCACAGTTCCACCTTGCCAACCCGGCTCAGACGAAATGCCTACATCTTCCCCTTAAGCAACGGGGGTGAAGCCCACATGATTGTGCTTCCACATGCTTTCCAGGAGTAGAGAATAGGCTTTTTACAAACCGCCATTGTGCACTGGGTCAAAGAGTGTCAGAATGCACCTATGTCAGAAGGGGTCCTTTGCTCTCAGCCATGCCCTCCATTGCTCTAGAGGTGGAAGGCACAAAGCACTGCCTCCATCCTCCAATTGGAGACAAGCCATAAACTGTCTTGCCTCCAGCTCTTTAGGAAGCTGACAAACAACTCGCTTTCCACAGTCCTGTTACAGCAGACCGGTTAAATTCTCATACAAAGGCTGCTCAAATGGCATTTCTTCCCAGCCATTAACTCGCAGCTTAGGACTCCTGCTTCTGCCGCAATTCCACCTTGCCAACCCGGCTCAGACGAAATGCCTACATCTTCCCCTGAAGCAACTGGGCTGAGTCCCAAATGATTGAGCGTCCACGTGCTTAGGAGGCGATAGACTGCACGCCTTTTTCCAACCACCATTGTGCACTGCTGAAGAGAGTGTCGGAAAGCAGTTATGGCAGAAAGACCCCTTTGCTCTCAGCCCTGCCCTTCATTGCTGTAGGCGTGGAATGCACAAGGCACTGGCTCCCCCCCTCAAGGGGCGACAAGCCACAGACCATCTTCCATCCATCTCTTTAGGAAGCTGAGCAACAACTCGTTTTCAACAGTGCTCTTTCTGTGTCCTGGCAACATCTCATACAAAGGCAGCTGATATGCCATTTCTTTTCAGCGCTTAACTCGCAGATTTGGAACTTCTGCTCCTGCCACATTTCCACCTTGTCAACCCAGCTCAGACGAAATGTCTACATCTTCCCCTTCAGCAACGGGGACGAGGTCCAGATGACTGTGCTTCTGCATGCTTAGCAGGAGCAGACAATAGGCTTTTTACAAACCGCCATTGTGCACTGGGCCAGAGAGTGTCAGAATGCACCTATGTCAGAAAGGGCCCTTTGCTCTCAGCCGTGCCCTCCATTGCTCTAGAGGTGGAAGGCACAAAGCACGTGCCAATGACCCCGGAAGCACCTGCCGAGCACGCCGGAACCACCTGCTCGACTCGCCAGAACCACCTGCCGGACACGCAAAAATCACCTGCCGGCTACGCCACAACCAGTCGGGGAACACTTCGGAATCACCTGCCGGGCTTGCTGGAACCACCTGCCGGTCATGCCAAAATCACCTGCCAACTACGCCAGTACCACTTGGGAGACACTGTGGAAACACCTGTCGGGCCGGCCGGAACCACATCTCAGACGTGCCAGAACCATGTGCATGAGATGCTGGAACCACACCCCGATCAGACGGAAAGCACCTGCCAGACCCGTCTGAACAACCTGCCGAGCACGCCGTAGCCACCTGCTCGACTCGCCGGAACCACCTACCTGACATGCCCAAATCACCAGCCGGGTATGCCAGAACCACTTGGCGGACACTCCGGAATCATCTGCCGGACATGCCGGAACCAGCTCTCAGACACACCAGAACGACGTGCCGGACACGCCGGAATCACCTACCGGACAGACCGGAACCACCTGCCGAGCATGCCGGAGCCACCTGTTCGACTCGCTGGAACCACCTGCCGGACAGGCCAATATCAACTGCTCCTATGCCAGAACCACCTGGGGGATGGTCCGGAATCACCTGCCAGCCATGGCGGAACCACCTCTCAGACGTACCAGAACCACCTGCCGGAGAAGCTGGAAACAAGTTGTGGACAGTCTGGAACCACCTGCCGGCCAAGCCTGAACCACCTGCCAAGCACAATGGAACAACCTGCCAGACACGCCAAAATCCCCTTGCGTGTTATGCCAGAACAACTAGGAGGACTCAATGGGATGAGCTGCCGGGCATGCCGGAACCACCTCTCAGACGTGCCAGAACCACCTGCCGGAGAAGCTGGAAACACGTCCTGGACAGACTGGAACCACGTGACGGCCATGCCTAAACCACCTGCCGAGCACTGCGGAACCACCTGCTGGACACGCCAAAATCACCTGCGGGCTACGCCAGAACCACTTGGGCGACTCTCCGAAATGACCTGCCGGGCATGTTGGAACCACCACTCAGACGTGCCAGAAGCACGTGGCGGACAGTCCGGAATCACCTGTTGGGCATACGCAACCACCTCTGACACGTACCAGAACCACGTGCCGTGCACGCCGGAACCACCTACCGGACAGACCGGAATCAACTTTTGAGCATGCCGGAACCACCAGTCAGATGTGCCAGAAACACATGCCGGAGACGCCGGAAGCACCTGCCGAGCACGTCGCAACCACCTGCTCAACTCGCCTGAACCACCTGCCGGACACGCCAAAATCACCTGCCCGCTACACCAGCACCACTTCGGGGACAAGCCGGAATCACGTGAGGGACATGCCGGCACAGCCTCTCAGACTGAACCTCGTGCCGGACACCACAGAACCACCTGCCGGACAGAACGGAACCACCTGCCGGACACGCCGGAACCACCGGCTTGACCCGCCGGAACGACCAGTGGACATGCAAACTCACCTGCCAGCTACGCCGGAAACACTTGGCGAACACTCCGGAATCACCTGCCTGGCATGCCGGAACCACCTCTCAGATATGACAGAACCACCTGCCGGACACGCAAAAATCACCTGCCGGCTACGCCACAACCAGTTGGGGAACACTTCGGAATCACCTGCCGGGCTTGCTGGAACCACCTGCCGGTCATGCCAAAATCACCTGCCAACTACGCCAGTACCACTTGGCGGACACTGTGGAAACACCTGTCGGGCCGGCCGGAACCACATCTCAGACGTGCCAGAACCATGTGCATGAGATGCTGGAACCACACCCCGAACAGACGGAAAAAACTTGCCAGACCCGTCTGAACAACCTGCCGAGCACGCCGGAGCCACCTGCTCGATTCGCCGGAAACACCTACCTGACATGCCCAAATCACCAGCCGGGTATGCCAGAACCACTTGGCGGACACTCCGGAATCATCTGCCGGACATGCCAGAACCACCTCTCAGACGTGCTGGAAGCACGTGCCGGACACGCCGGAATCACCTACCGGACAGACCGGAACCACCTGACGAGCACGCCGGAGCCACCTGTTCGACTCGCTGGAACCACCTGCCGGACAGGCCAATATCAACTGCTGGCTATGCCAGAACCACCTGGGGGACGGTCCGGAATCACCTGCCAGCCATGGCGGAACCACCTCTCAGACGTACCAGAACCACCTGCCGGAGAAGCTGGAAACACGTCCTGGACAGTCTGGAACCACCTGCCGGCCAAGACTGAACCACCTGCCAAGCACAACGGAACAACCTGCCAGACACGCCAAAATCACCTGCGTGTTATGCCAGGACCACTTGGAGGACTCAATGGGCTGACCTGCCGGGCATGCCGGAACCACCTCTCAGACGTGCCAGAACCATGTGGCGGACAGTCCGGAATCACCTGTTGGGCATGCGCAACCACCTCTGAGACGTACCAGAACCACATGCCGTGCAGGCTGGAACCACCTACCGGACAGACCGGAATCACCTTTCGGGCATGCCGGAACCACCTGTCAGATGTGCCAGAAACACGTGCCGGAGACGCCGGAAGCACCTGCCAAGCACGTTGGAACCACCTGCTCAACTCGCCTGAACCACCTGCCGGACATGCCAAAATCACCTGCCGACTATGCCAGAACCACTTGGCGAACACTCCGGAATCACTTGCCGGGCATGCAGGAACCACCTCTCAGACATGCCAGAACCCCGTGCCAATGACCCCGGAAGCACCAGCCGAGCACGCCGGAACCACCTGCTCGACTCGCCAGAACCACCTGCCGATCACGCAAAAATCACCTGCCGGCTACGCCACAACCAGTTGGTGAACACTTTGGAATCACCTGCCAGGCTTGCTGGAACCACCTGCCAGTCATGCCAAAATCACCTGCCAACTACGCCAGAACCGCTTGGCGGACACTGCGGAAACACCTGTCGGGCCGGCTGGAACCACATCTCAGACGTGCCAGAACCATGTGGCGGACAGTCCGGAATAACCTGTTGGGCATACGCAACCACCTCTGACACGTACCAAAACCACGTCCCGTGCACGCCAGAACCACCTACCGGACAGACCGGAATCAAACTTTGGGCATGCCGGAACCACCAGTCAGATGTGCCAGAAACACGTGCCGGAGACGCCGGAAGCACCTGCCGAGCACGTCGCAACCACCTGCTCAACTCGCCTGAACCACCTGCCGGACACGCCAAAATCACCTGCCCGCTACACCAGCACCACTTCGGGGACAAGCTGGAATCACGTGAGGGGCCTGCCGGCACAGCCTCTCAGACTGAACCTCGTGCCGGACACCACAGAACCACCTGCCGGACAGACCGGAACCACCTGCCGGACACGCCGGAACCACCGGCTCGACCCGCTGGAACGACTGCTGGACGTGCAAAATCTCCTGCCGGCTATGCCGGAAACACTTGGCGAACACTCCGGAATCACCTGCCGGGCATGCCGGAACCACCTCTCAGATATGCCAGAACCACGTGCCAATGACCCCGGAAGCACCTGCCGAGCACGCCGGAACCACCTGCTCGACTCGCCAGAACCACCTGCCGGACACGCAAAAATCACCTGCCGGCTACGCCACAACCAGTTGGGGAACACTTCGGAATCACCTGCCGGGCTTGCTGGAACCACCTGCCGGTCATGCCAAAATCACCTGCCAACTACGCCAGTACCACTTGGCGGACACTGTGGAAACACCTGTCGGGCCGGCCGGAACCACATCTCAGACGTGCCAGAACCATGTGCATGAGATGCTGGAACCACACCCCGAACAGACGGAAAACACCTGCCAGACCCGTCTGAACAACCTGCCGTGCACGCCGGAGCCAAGTGCTCGACTCGCCGGAACCACCTACCTGACATGCCAAAATCACCAGCCGGGTATGCCAGAACCAGTTGGCAGACACTCCGGAATCATCTGCCGGACATGCCGGAACCAGCTCTCAGACACACCAGAACCACGTGCCGGAGACGCCGGAAGCACCTGCCGAGCATGCCGGAGCCACCTGCTCGACTCGCCAGAAACACCTGCCGGACACGCCAAAATCACCTGCCGGGTACGCCAGAACCACCTGGCGGACACTGCGAAATCACCTGTCGCTCATGCCAGAACCACCTCTAAGACGTGCCGGAAGCACGTGCCGGACACGCCGGAATCACCTACCGGACAGACCGGAACCACCTGCCGAGAACGCCGGAACCACCTGTTCGACTCGCTGGAACCACCTGCCGGACAGGCCAATATCAACTGCTGGCTATGCCAGAACCACCTGGGGGACGGTCCGGAATCACCTGAGAGCCATGGCGGAACCACCTCTCAGACGTACCAGAACAACCTGCCGGAGAAGCTTTAAACACGTCCTGGACAGTCTGGAACCACCTGCCGGCCAAGCCTGAACCACCGGCCAAGCACAACGGAACGACCTGCCAGACACGCAAAAATCACCTGCTGTGTGTGCCAGAACCACTTGGCGGACACTCCGGAACATCTGCCGGACATGCCGTAACCAGCTCTCAGACACACCAGAACCAAGTGCCGGAGACGCCGGAAGCACCTGCCGAGCATGCCGGAGCCACCTGCTCGACTCGCCAGAAACACCTGCCGGACACGCCAAAATCACCTGCCGGGTATGCCAGAACCGCCAGGCGGACACTACGGAATCACCTGCCGCGCATGCCGGAAGCACGTGCCAGACACGCCAGAAACACCTACCGGACAGACCGGAACCACCTGCCGAGCACGCCGGAGCCACCTGTTCGACTCCCTGGAACCACCTGCCGGACAGGCCAATATCAACTGCTGGCTATGCCAGAACCACCTGGGGGACAGTCCGGGATCACCTGCCAGCCATGGCGGAACCACATCTCAGACGTACCAGAACCACCTGCCGGAGAAGCTGGAAACACGTCCTGGACAGACTGGAACCACGTGACGGCCATGCCTGAACCACCTGCCGAGCACGGCGGAACCACCTGCCGGACACGCCAAAATCACCTGCGGGCTATGCCAGAACCACTTGGACGACTCTCCGAAATGACCTACCGGGCATGTTGGAACCACCTCTCAGACGTGCCAGAAGCACGTGGCGGACAGTCCGGAATCACCTGTTGGGCATACGCAACCACCTCTGACACGTACCAGAACCACGTGCCGTGCACGCCGGAACCACCGACCGGACAGACCGGAATCAACTTTTGGGCATGCCGGAACCACCAGTCAGATGTGCCAGAAACACGTGCCGGAGACGGCGGAAGCACCTGCCGAGCACGTCGCAACCACCTGCTCAACTCGCCTGAACCACCTGCCGGACATGCCAAAATCACCTGCCCGCTACACCAGCACCACTTCGGGGACAAGCCGGAATCACGTGAGGGGCATGCCGGCACAGCCTCTCAGACTGAACCTCGTGTCGGACACCACAGAACCACCTGACGGACAGACCGGAACCACCTGCCGGACACGCCGGAACCACCGGCTCGACCCGCCGGAACGACCGCTGGACATGCAAAATCACCTGCCGGCTACGCCGGAAACACTTGGCGAACACTCCGGAATCACCTGCCTGGCATGCTGGAACCACTCTCAGATATGCCAGAACCACGTGCCAATGACCCCGGAAGCACCGGCCGAGCACGCCGGAACCACCTGCTCCACTCGCCAGAACCACCTGACGGACACGCAAAAATCACCTGCCGGCTACGCCACAACCAGTTGGGGAACACTTCGGAATCACCTGCCGGGCTTGCTGGAACCACCTGCCGGTCATGCCAAAATCACCTGCCAACTACGCCAGTACCACTTGGCGGACACTGTGGAAACACCTGACGGGCCGGCCGGAACCACATCTCAGACGTGCCAGAACCTTGTGTATGAGATGCTGGAACCACACCCCGAACAGACGGAAAACACCTGCCAGACCCGTCTGAACAACCTGCCGAGCACGCCGGAGCCACCTGCTCGACTCGCCGGAACCACCTACCTGACATGCCCAAATCACCAGCCGGGTATGCCAGAACCACTTGGCGGACACTCCGGAATCATCTGCCGGACATGCCGGAACCAGCTCTCAGGCACACCAGAACCACGTGCCGGAGACGCCGGAAGCACCTGCCGAGCATGCCGGAGCCACCTGCTCGACTCGCCAGAAACACCTGCCGGACACGCCAAAATCACCTGCCGGGTACGCCAGAACCACCTGGCGGACACTCCGAAATCACCTGTCGCTCATGCCAGAACCACCTCTCAGACGTGCCGAAAGCACGTGCCGGACACGCCGGAATCACCTACCGGACAGACCGGAACCACCTGCCGAGCACGCCGGAGCCTCCTGTTCGACTCGCTGGAACCACCTGCCGGACAGGCCAACATCAACTGCTGGCTATGCCAGAACCACCTGGGGCACGTTCCGGAATCACCTGCCAGCCACGGCGGAACCACCTCTCAGACGTACCAGAACCACCTGCCGGAGAAGCTGGAAACACATCCTGGACAGTCTGGAACCACCTGCCGGCCAAGCCTGAACCACCTGCCAAGCACAACGGAACAACCTGCCAGACACGCCAAAATCACCTGCGTGTTATGCCAGAACCACTTGGACGACTCTCCGAAATGACCTGCCGGGCATGTTGGAACCACCTCTCAGACGTGCCAGAAGCACGTGGCGGACAGTCCGGAATCACCTGTTGGGCATACGCAACCACGTCTGACACGTACCAGAACCACGTGCCGTGCACGCCGGAACCACCTACCGGACAGACCGGAATCAACTTTTGGGCATGCCGGAACCACCAGTCAGATGTGCCAGAAACACGTGCCGGAGACGCCGGAAGCACCTGCCGAGCACGTCGCAACCACCTGCTCAACTCGCCTGAACCACCTGCCGGACACGCCAAAATCACCTGCCCGCTACACCAGCACCACTTCGGGGACAAGCCGGAATCACGTGAGGGGCATGCCGGCACAGCCTCTCAGACTGAACCTCGTGCCGGACACCACAGAACCACCTGCCGGACAGACCGGAACCACCTGCCGGACACGCCGGAACCACCGGCTCGACCCGCCGGAACGACCGCTGGACATGCAAACTCAACTGCCGGCTACGCCGGAAACACTTGGCGAACACTCCGGAATCACCTGCCGGGCATGCCGGAAGCACGTGCCAGACTCGCCGCAAACACCTACCGGACAGACCGGAACCACCTGCCAAGAACGCCGGAGCCACCTGTTCGACTCGCTGGAACCACCTGCCGGACAGGCCAATATCAACTGCTGGCTATGCCAGAACCACCTGGGGGACAGTCCGGGATCACCTGCCAGCCATGGCGGAACCACCTCTCAGACGTACCAGAACCACCTGCGGGAGAAGCTGGAAACACGTCCTGGACAGACTGGAACCACGTGACGGCCATGCCTGAACCACCTGCCGAGCACGGCGGAACCACCTGCCGGACGCGCCAAAATCACCTGCGGGCTACGCCAGAACCACTTGGACGACTCTCCGAAATGACCTGCCGGGCATGTTGGAACCACCTATCAGATATGCCAGAACCACGTGCCAATGACCCCGGAAGCACCTGCCGAGCACGCCGGAACCACCTGCTCGACTCGCCAGAACCACCTGCCGGACACGCAAAAATCACCTGCCGGCTATGCCACAACCAGTTGGGGAACACTTCGGAATCACCTGCCGGGCTTGCTGGAACCACCTGCCGGTCATGCCAAAATCACATGCCAACTACGCCAGTACCACTTGGCGGACACTGTGGAAACACCTGTTGGCCGGCCAGAACCACATCTCAGACGTGCCAGAACCATGTGCATGAGATGCTGCAACCACACCCCGAACAGTCGGAAAACTCCTGCCAGACCCGTCTGAACAACCTGCCGAGCACGCCGGAGCCACCTGCTCGACTCTCCGGAACCACCTACCTGACATGCCCAAATCACCAGCCGGGTATGCCAGAACCACTTGGCGGACACTCCGGAATCATCTGCCGGACATGCCGGAACCGGCTCTCAGACACACCAGAACCACGTGCCGGAGACGCCGGAAGCACCTGCCGAGCATGCCGGAGCCACCTGCTCGACTCGCCAGAAACACCTGCCGGACACGCCAAAATCACCTGCCGGGTACGCCAGAACCACCTGGCGGACACTCCGAAATCACCTGTCGCGCATGCCGGAACCACCTCTCAGACGTGCCGGAAGCACGTGCCGGACACGCCGGAATCACCTACCGGACAGACCGGAACCACCTGCCGAGCACGCCGGAGCCACCTGTTCGACTCGCTGGAACCACCTGCCGGACAGGCCAATATCAACTGCTGGCTATGCCAGAACCACCTGGGGGACGGTCCATAATCACCTGCCAGCCATGGCGGAACCACCTCTGAGACGTACCAGAACCACCTGCCGGAGAAGCTGGAAACACGTCCTGGACAGTCTGGAACCACCTGCCGGCCAAGCCTGAACCACCTGCCAAGCACAACGGAACAACCTGCCAGACACGCCAAAATCACCTGCGTGTTATGCCAGAACCACCTGGAGGACTCTCTGGGATGACCTGCCGGGAATGCCGGAACCACCTCTCAGACGTGCCAGAACCATGTGGCGGACAGTCCGGAATCACCTGTTGGGCATGCGCAACCACCTCTGAGACGTACCAGAACCACATGCCGTGCAGGCTGGAACCACCTACCGGACAGACCGGAATCACCTTTCGGGCATGCTGGAACCACCTGTCAGATGTGCCAGAAACACGTGCCGGAGACGCCGGAAGCACCTGCCAAGCACGTTGGAACCACCTGCTCAACTCGCCTGAACCACCTGCCGGACATGCCAAAATCACCTGCCGACTATGCCAGAACCACTTGGCGGACACTGCGGAAACACCTGTCGGGCCGGCTGGAACCACATCTCAGACGTGCCAGAAACGTGTTCATGAGATGCTGGAACCAAACCCCAAACAGACGGATACCACCTGCCAGAACCGCCTGAACCACCTGCCGAGCACGCCGGAACCACCTGCTCGACTCACCGGTACCACCTCTCTGACACGCCAAAATCACCTGCTGGGTATGCCAGAACCACTTGGCGGACACTCCGGAGTCATCTGCCGGACATGCCGGAACCAGCTCTCAGACACACCAGAACCAAGTGCCGGAGACGCCGGAAGCACCTGCCGAGCCTGCCGGAGCCACCTGCTCGACTCGCCAGAAACACCTGCCGGACACGCCAAAATCACCTGCCGGGTATGCCAGAACCACCTGGCGGACACTACGGAATCACCTGCCGCGCATGCCGGAAGCACGTGCCAGACACGCCGCAAACACCTACCGGACAGACCGGAACCACCTGCGAAGAACACCGGAGCCACCTGTTCGACTCGCTGGAACCACCTGCCGGACAGGCCAATATCAACTGCTGGCTATGCCAGAACCACCTGGGTGACAGTCCGGGATCAACTGCCAGCCATGGCGGAACCACCTCTCAGACGTACCAGAACCACCTGCCGGAGAAGCTGGAAACACGTCCTGGACAGACTGGAACCACGTGACGGCCATGCCTGAACCACCTGCCGAGCACGGCGGAAGCACCTGCCGGACACGCCAAAATCACCTGCGGGCTACGCCAGAACCACTTGGACGCCTCTCCGAAATGACCTGCCGGGCATGTTGGAACAACCTCTCAGACGTGCCAGAAGCACGTGGCGGACAGTCCGGAATCACCTGTTGGGCATACGCAACCACCTCTGACACGTACCACAACCACGTGCCGTGCACGCCGGAACCACCTACCGGACAGACCGGAATCAACTTTTGGGCATGCCGGAACCACCAGTCAGATGTGCCAGAAACACGTGCCGGAGACGCCGGAAGCACCTGCCGAGCACGTCGCAACCACCTGCTCAACTCGCCTGAACCACCTGCCGGACACGCCAAAATCACCTGCCCGCTACACCAGCACCACTTCGGGGACAAGCCGGAATCACGTGAGGCGCATGCTGGCACAGCCTCTCAGACTGAACCTCGTGCCGGACACCACAGAACCACCTGCCGGACACGCCGGAACCACCGGCTCGACCCGCCGGAACGACCGCTGGACATGCAAACTCACCTGCCGGCTACGCCGGAAACACTTGGCGAACACTCCCGAATCACCTGCCGGGCATGCCGGAACCACCTCTCAGATATGCCAGAACCACGTGCCAATGACCCCGGAAGCACATGCCGAGCACGCCGGAAACACCTGCTCGACTCGCCAGAACCACCTGCCGGACATGCCAAAATCACCTGCCAACTACGCCCGTACCACTTGGAGGACACTGTGGAAACACCTGTCGGGCCGGCCGGAACCACATCTCAGACGTGCCAGAACCATGTGCATGAGATGCTGGAACTACACCCCGAACAGACGGAAAACACCTGCCAGACCCGTCTGAACAACCTGCCGAGCACGCCGGAGCCACCTACTCGACTCGCCGGAACCACCTACCTGACGTGCCCAAATCACCAGCCGGGTATGCCAGAACCACTTGGCGGACACTCCGGAATCATCTGCCGGACATGCCGGAACCAGCTCTCAGACACACCAGAACCACGTGCCGGAGACGCCGTAAGCACCTGCCGAGCATGCCGGAGCCACCTGCTCGACTCGCCAGAAACACCAGCCGATCATTCAAAAATCACCTGCCGGCTACGCCACAACCATTTGGTGAACACTTTGGAATCACCTGCCAGGCTTGCTGGAACCACCTGCCGGTCATGCCAAAATCACCTGACAACTACGCCAGAACCGCTTGGCGGACACTGCGGAAACACCTGTCGGGCCGGCTGGAACCACATCTCAGACGTGCCAGAAACGTGTTCATGAGATGCTGGAACCACACCCCGAACAGACGGATACCACCTGCCAGAACCGCCTGAACCACCTGCCGAGCACGCCGGAACCACCTGCTCGACTCACCGGTACCACCTCCCTGACACGCCAAAATCACCTGCTGGGTATGCCAGAACCACTTGGCGGACACTCCGGAATCATCTGCCGGACATGCCGGAACCAGCTCTCAGACACACCAGAACCAAGTGCCGGAGACGCCGGAAGCACCTGCCGAGCATGCCAGAGCCACCTGCTCGACTCGCCAGAAACACCTGCCGGACACGCCAAAATCACCTGCCGGGTATGCCAGAACCACCTGGCGGACACTACGGAATCACCTGCCGCGCATGCCGGAAGCACGTGCCAGACACGCCGGAAACACCTACTGGACAGACCGGAACCACCTGCCAAGAACGCCGGAGCCACCTGTTCGACTCGCTGGAACCACCTGCCGGACAGGCCAATATCAACTGCTGGCTATGCCAGAACCACCTGGGGGACAGTCCGGGATCACCTGCCAGCCATGGCGGAACCACCTCTCTGACGTACCAGAACCACCTGCCGGAGAAGCTGGAAACACGTCCAGGACAAACTGGAACCACGTGACCTCCATGCCTGAACCACCTGCCGAGCACGGCGGAACCACCTGCCGGACACGCCAAACTCACCTGCGGGCTACGCCAGAACCACTTGGACGACTCTCCGAAATGACCGGCCGGGCAGGTTGGAACCACCTCTCAGACGTGCCAGAAGCACGTGGCGGACAGTCCGGAATCACCTGTTGGTCATACGCAACCACCTCTGACACGTACCAGAACCACGTGCCGTGCACGCCGGAACCACCTACCGGACAGACCGGAATGAACTTTTGGGCATGCCGGAACCCCCAGTCAGATGTGCCAGAAACACGTGCCGGAGACGCCGGAAGCACCTGGCGAGCACGTCGCAACCACCTGCTCAACTCGCCTGAACCACCTGCCGGACACGCCAAAATCACCTGCCCGCTACACCAGCACCACTTCGGGGACAAGCCGGAATCACGTGAGGGGCATGCCGGCACAGCCTCTCAGACTGAACCTCGTGCCGGACACCACAGAACCACCTGCCGGACAGACCGGAACCAGCTGCCGGACACGCCGGAACCACCGGCTCGACCCGCCGGAACGACCGCTGGACATGCAAAATCACCTGCCGGCTACGCCGGAAACACTTGGCGAACACTCCGGAATCACCTGCCGGGCATGCCGGAACCACCTCTCAGATATGCCAGAACCACGTGCCAATGACCCCGGAAGCACCTGCCGAGCACGCCGGAACCACCTGCTCGACTCGCCAGAACCACCTGCCGGACACGCAGAAATCACCTGCCGGCTACGCCACAACCAGTTGGGGAACACTTCGGAATCACCTGCCGGGCTTGCTGGAACCACCTGCCGGTCATGCCAAAATCACCTGCCAACTACGCCAGTACCACTTGGCGGACACTGTGGAAACACCTGACGGGCCGGCCGGAACCACATCTCAGACGTGCCAGAACCTTGTGTATGAGATGCTGGAACCACACCCCGAACAGACGGAAAACACCTGCCAGACCCGTCTGAACAACCTGCCGAGCACGCCGGAGCCACCTGCTCGACTCGCCGGAACCACCTACCTGACATGCCCAAATCACCAGCCGGGTATGCCAGAACCACTTGGCGGACACTCCGGAATCATCTGCCGGACATGCCGGAACCAGCTCTCAGGCACACCAGAACCACGTGCCGGAGACGCCGGAAGCACCTGCCGAGCATGCCGGAGCCACCTGCTCGACTCGCCAGAAACACCTGCCGGACACGCCAAAATCACCTGCCGGGTACGCCAGAATCACCTGGCGGACACTCCGAAATCACCTGTCGCTCATGCCAGAACCACCTCTCAGACGTGCCGAAAGCACGTGCCGGACACGCCGGAATCACCTACCGGACAGACCGGAACCACCTGCCGAGCACGCCGGAGCCTCCTGTTCGACTCGCTGGAACCACCTGCCGGACAGGCCAACATCAACTGCTGGCTATGCCAGAACCACCTGGGGCACGTTCCGGAATCACCTGCCAGCCACGGCGGAACCACCTCTCAGACGTACCAGAACCACCTGCCGGAGAAGCTGGAAACACATCCTGGACAGTCTGGAACCACCTGCCGGCCAAGCCTGAACCACCTGCCAAGCACAACGGAACAACCTGCCAGACACGCCAAAATCACCTGCGTGTTATGCCAGAACCACTTGGACGACTCTCCGAAATGACCTGCCGGGCATGTTGGAACCACCTCTCAGACGTGCCAGAAGCACGTGGCGGACAGTCCGGAATCACCTGTTGGGCATACGCAACCACGTCTGACACGTACCAGAACCACGTGCCGTGCACGCCGGAACCACCTACCGGACAGACCGGAATCAACTTTTGGGCATGCCGGAACCACCAGTCAGATGTGCCAGAAACACGTGCCGGAGACGCCGGAAGCACCTGCCGAGCACGTCGCAACCACCTGCTCAACTCGCCTGAACCACCTGCCGGACACGCCAAAATCACCTGCCCGCTACACCAGCACCACTTCGGGGACAAGCCGGAATCACGTGAGGGGCATGCCGGCACAGCCTCTCAGACTGAACCTCGTGCCGGACACCACAGAACCACCTGCCGGACAGACCGGAACCACCTGCCGGACACGCCGGAACCACCGGCTCGACCCGCCGGAACGACCGCTGGACATGCAAACTCAACTGCCGGCTACGCCGGAAACACTTGGCGAACACTCCGGAATCACCTGCCGGGCATGCCGGAAGCACGTGCCAGACTCGCCGCAAACACCTACCGGACAGACCGGAACCACCTGCCAAGAACGCCGGAGCCACCTGTTCGACTCGCTGGAACCACCTGCCGGACAGGCCAATATCAACTGCTGGCTATGCCAGAACCACCTGGGGGACAGTCCGGGATCACCTGCCAGCCATGGCGGAACCACCTCTCAGACGTACCAGAACCACCTGCGGGAGAAGCTGGAAACACGTCCTGGACAGACTGGAACCACGTGACGGCCATGCCTGAACCACCTGCCGAGCACGGCGGAACCACCTGCCGGACGCGCCAAAATCACCTGCGGGCTACGCCAGAACCACTTGGACGACTCTCCGAAATGACCTGCCGGGCATGTTGGAACCACCTCTCAGATATGCCAGAACCACGTGCCAATGACCCCGGAAGCACCTGCCGAGCACGCCGGAACCACCTGCTCGACTCGCCAGAACCACCTGCCGGACACGCAAAAATCACCTGCCGGCTATGCCACAACCAGTTGGGGAACACTTCGGAATCACCTGCCGGGCTTGCTGGAACCACCTGCCGGTCATGCCAAAATCACATGCCAACTACGCCAGTACCACTTGGCGGACACTGTGGAAACACCTGTTGGCCGGCCAGAACCACATCTCAGACGTGCCAGAACCATGTGCATGAGATGCTGCAACCACACCCCGAACAGTCGGAAAACACCTGCCAGACCCGTCTGAACAACCTGCCGAGCACGCCGGAGCCACCTGCTCGACTCTCCGGAACCACCTACCTGACATGCCCAAATCACCAGCCGGGTATGCCAGAACCACTTGGCGGACACTCCGGAATCATCTGCCGGACATGCCGGAACCGGCTCTCAGACACACCAGAACCACGTGCCGGAGACGCCGGAAGCACCTGCCGAGCATGCCGGAGCCACCTGCTCGACTCGCCAGAAACACCTGCCGGACACGCCAAAATCACCTGCCGGGTACGCCAGAACCACCTGGCGGACACTCCGAAATCACCTGTCGCGCATGCCGGAACCACCTCTCAGACGTGCCGGAAGCACGTGCCGGACACGCCGGAATCACCTACCGGACAGACCGGAACCACCTGCCGAGCACGCCGGAGCCACCTGTTCGACTCGCTGGAACCACCTGCCGGACAGGCCAATATCAACTGCTGGCTATGCCAGAACCACCTGGGGGACGGTCCATAATCACCTGCCAGCCATGGCGGAACCACCTCTGAGACGTACCAGAACCACCTGCCGGAGAAGCTGGAAACACGTCCTGGACAGTCTGGAACCACCTGCCGGCCAAGCCTGAACCACCTGCCAAGCACAACGGAACAACCTGCCAGACACGCCAAAATCACCTGCGTGTTATGCCAGAACCACCTGGAGGACTCTCTGGGATGACCTGCCGGGAATGCCGGAACCACCTCTCAGACGTGCCAGAACCATGTGGCGGACAGTCCGGAATCACCTGTTGGGCATGCGCAACCACCTCTGAGACGTACCAGAACCACATGCCGTGCAGGCTGGAACCACCTACCGGACAGACCGGAATCACCTTTCGGGCATGCTGGAACCACCTGTCAGATGTGCCAGAAACACGTGCCGGAGACGCCGGAAGCACCTGCCAAGCACGTTGGAACCACCTGCTCAACTCGCCTGAACCACCTGCCGGACATGCCAAAATCACCTGCCGACTATGCCAGAACCACTTGGCGGACACTGCGGAAACACCTGTCGGGCCGGCTGGAACCACATCTCAGACGTGCCAGAAACGTGTTCATGAGATGCTGGAACCAAACCCCAAACAGACGGATACCACCTGCCAGAACCGCCTGAACCACCTGCCGAGCACGCCGGAACCACCTGCTCGACTCACCGGTACCACCTCTCTGACACGCCAAAATCACCTGCTGGGTATGCCAGAACCACTTGGCGGACACTCCGGAGTCATCTGCCGGACATGCCGGAACCAGCTCTCAGACACACCAGAACCAAGTGCCGGAGACGCCGGAAGCACCTGCCGAGCCTGCCGGAGCCACCTGCTCGACTCGCCAGAAACACCTGCCGGACACGCCAAAATCACCTGCCGGGTATGCCAGAACCACCTGGCGGACACTACGGAATCACCTGCCGCGCATGCCGGAAGCACGTGCCAGACACGCCGCAAACACCTACCGGACAGACCGGAACCACCTGCGAAGAACACCGGAGCCACCTGTTCGACTCGCTGGAACCACCTGCCGGACAGGCCAATATCAACTGCTGGCTATGCCAGAACCACCTGGGTGACAGTCCGGGATCAACTGCCAGCCATGGCGGAACCACCTCTCAGACGTACCAGAACCACCTGCCAGAGAAGCTGGAAACACGTCCTGGACAGACTGGAACCACGTGACGGCCATGCCTGAACCACCTGCCGAGCACGGCGGAAGCACCTGCCGGACACGCCAAAATCACCTGCGGGCTACGCCAGAACCACTTGGACGCCTCTCCGAAATGACCTGCCGGGCATGTTGGAACCACCTCTCAGACGTGCCAGAAGCACGTGGCGGACAGTCCGGAATCACCTGTTGGGCATACGCAACCACCTCTGACACGTACCACAACCACGTGCCGTGCACGCCGGAACCACCTACCGGACAGACCGGAATCAACTTTTGGGCATGCCGGAACCACCAGTCAGATGTGCCAGAAACACGTGCCGGAGACGCCGGAAGCACCTGCCGAGCACGTCGCAACCACCTGCTCAACTCGCCTGAACCACCTGCCGGACACGCCAAAATCACCTGCCCGCTACACCAGCACCACTTCGGGGACAAGCCGGAATCACGTGAGGCGCATGCTGGCACAGCCTCTCAGACTGAACCTCGTGCCGGACACCACAGAACCAGCTGCCGGACACGCCGGAACCACCGGCTCGACCCGCCGGAACGACCGCTGGACATGCAAACTCACCTGCCGGCTACGCCGGAAACACTTGGCGAACACTCCGGAATCACCTGCCGGGCATGCCGGAACCACCTCTCAGATATGCCAGAACCACGTGCCAATGACCCCGGAAGCACATGCCGAGCACGCCGGAAACACCTGCTCGACTCGCCAGAACCACCTGCCGGACATGCCAAAATCACCTGCCAACTACGCCCGTACCACTTGGAGGACACTGTGGAAACACCTGTCGGGCCGGCCGGAACCACATCTCAGACGTGCCAGAACCATGTGCATGAGATGCTGGAACTACACCCCGAACAGACGGAAAACACCTGCCAGACCCGTCTGAACAACCTGCCGAGCACGCCGGAGCCACCTACTCGACTCGCCGGAACCACCTACCTGACGTGCCCAAATCACCAGCCGGGTATGCCAGAACCACTTGGCGGACACTCCGGAATCATCTGCCGGACATGCCGGAACCAGCTCTCAGACACACCAGAACCACGTGCCGGAGACGCCGTAAGCACCTGCCGAGCATGCCGGAGCCACCTGCTCGACTCGCCAGAAACACCAGCCGATCATTCAAAATTCACCTGCCGGCTACGCCACAACCATTTGGTGAACACTTTGGAATCACCTGCCAGGCTTGCTGGAACCACCTGCCGGTCATGCCAAAATCACCTGACAACTACGCCAGAACCGCTTGGCGGACACTGCGGAAACACCTGTCGGGCCGGCTGGAACCACATCTCAGACGTGCCAGAAACGTGTTCATGAGATGCTGGAACCACACCCCGAACAGACGGATACCACCTGCCAGAACCGCCTGAACCACCTGCCGAGCACGCCGGAACCACCTGCTCGACTCACCGGTACCACCTCCCTGACACGCCAAAATCACCTGCTGGGTATGCCAGAACCACTTGGCGGACACTCCGGAATCATCTGCCGGACATGCCGGAACCAGCTCTCAGACACACCAGAACCAAGTGCCGGAGACGCCGGAAGCACCTGCCGAGCATGCCAGAGCCACCTGCTCGACTCGCCAGAAACACCTGCCGGACACGCCAAAATCACCTGCCGGGTATGCCAGAACCACCTGGCGGACACTACGGAATCACCTGCCGCGCATGCCGGAAGCACGTGCCAGACACGCCGGAAACACCTACTGGACAGACCGGAACCACCTGCCAAGAACGCCGGAGCCACCTGTTCGACTCGCTGGAACCACCTGCCGGACAGGCCAATATCAACTGCTGGCTATGCCAGAACCACCTGGGGGACAGTCCGGGATCACCTGCCAGCCATGGCGGAACCACCTCTCTGACGTACCAGAACCACCTGCCGGAGAAGCTGGAAACACGTCCAGGACAAACTGGAACCACGTGACCTCCATGCCTGAACCACCTGCCGAGCACGGCGGAACCACCTGCCGGACACGCCAAACTCACCTGCGGGCTACGCCAGAACCACTTGGACGACTCTCCGAAATGACCGGCCGGGCAGGTTGGAACCACCTCTCAGACGTGCCAGAAGCACGTGGCGGACAGTCCGGAATCACCTGTTGGTCATACGCAACCACCTCTGACACGTACCAGAACCACGTGCCGTGCACGCCGGAACCACCTACCGGACAGACCGGAATGAACTTTTGGGCATGCCGGAACCCCCAGTCAGATGTGCCAGAAACACGTGCCGGAGACGCCGGAAGCACCTGGCGAGCACGTCGCAACCACCTGCTCAACTCGCCTGAACCACCTGCCGGACACGCCAAAATCACCTGCCCGCTACACCAGCACCACTTCGGGGACAAGCCGGAATCATGTGAGGGGCATGCCGGCACAGCCTCTCAGACTGAACCTCGTGCCGGACACCACAGAACCACCTGCCGGACAGACCGGAACCAGCTGCCGGACACGCCGGAACCACCGGCTCGACCCGCCGGAACGACCGCTGGACATGCAAAATCACCTGCCGGCTACGCCGGAAACACTTGGCGAACACTCCGGAATCACCTGCCGGGCATGCCGGAACCACCTCTCTGATATGCCAGAACCACGTGCCAATGACCCCGGAAGCACCTGCCGAGCACGCCGGAACCACCTGCTCGACTCGCCAGAACCACCTGCCGGACACGCAGAAATCACCTGCCGGCTACGCCACAACCAGTTGGGGAACACTTCGGAATCACCTGCCGGGCTTGCTGGAACCACCTGCCGGTCATGCCAAAATCACCTGCCAACTACGCCAGTACCACTTGGCGGACACTGTGGAAACACCTGTCGGGCCGGCCGGAACCACATCTCAGACGTGCCAGAACCATGTGCATGAGATGCTGGAACCACACCCCGAACCGACGGAAAACACCTGCCAGACCCGTCTGAACAACCTGCCGAGCACCTACCTGACATGCCCAAAGCACCAGCTGGGTATGCCAGAACCACTTGGCGGACACTCCGGAATCATCTGCCGGACATGCCGGAACCAGCTCTCACACACACCAGAACCACGTGCCGGAGACTCCGGAAGCACCTGACGAGCATGCCGGAGCCACCTGCTCGACTCGCCAGAAACACCTGCCGGACACGCCAAAATCACCTGCCGGGTATGCCAGAACCACCTGGCGGACACTCCGAAATCACCTGCCGCGCATGCCGGAACCACCTCTCAGACGTGCCGGAAGCACGTGCCGGACACGCCGGAATCACCTACCGGACAGACCGGAACCACCTGCCAAGAACGCCGGAGCCACCTGTTCGACTCGCTGGAACCAACTGCCGGACAGGCCAATATCAACTGCTGGCTATGCCAGAACCACCTTGGGGACAGTCCGGGATCACCTGCCAGCCATGGCGGAACCACCTCTCAGACGTACCAGAACCACCTGCCGGAGAAGCTGGAAACACGTCCTGGACCGTCTGGAACCACCTGCCGGCCAAGCCTGAACCACCTGCCGAGCACCACGGAACAACCTGCCAGACACGCCAAAATCACCTGCCTGTTATGCCAGAACCACTTGGAGGACTCTCTGGGATGACCTGCCGGGCATGCCGGAACCACCTCTCAGACGTGCCAGAACCATGTGTCGGACAGTCCGGAATCACCTGTTGGGCATGCGCAACCACCTCTAAGACGTACCAGAACCACATGCCGTGCAGGCTGGAACCACCTACCGGACAGACCGGAATCACCTTTCGGGCATGCCGGAACCACCTGTCAGATGTGCCAGAAACACGTGCCGGAGACGCCGGAAGCACCCGCCAAGCACGTTGGAACCACCTGCTCAACTCGCCTGAACCACCTGCCGGACATGCCAAAATCACCTGCCGACTATGCCAGAACCACTTGGCGAACACTCCGGAATCACTTGCCGGGCATGCAGGAACCACCTCTCAGACATGCCAGAACCCCGTGCCAATGACCCCGGAAGCACCAGCCGAGCACGCCGGAACCACCTGCTCGACTAGCCAGAACCACCTGCCGATCACGCAAAAATCACCTGCTGGCTACGCCACAACCAGTTGGTGAACACTTCGGAATCACCTGCCGGGCTTGCTGGAACCACCTGGCGGACACTACGGAATCACCTGCCACGCATGCCGGAAGCACGTGCCAGACTCGCCGCAAACACCTACCGGACAGACCGGAACCACCTGCCAAGAACGCCGGAGCCACCTGTTCGACTCGCTGGAACCACCTGCCGGACAAGCCAATATCAACTTCTGGCTATGCCAGAACCACCTGGGGGACAGTCCGGGATCACCTGCCAGCCATGGCGGAACCACCTCTCAGACGTACCAGAACCACCTGCCGGAGAAGCTGGAAACACGTCCTGGACAGACTGGAACCACGTGACGGCCATGCCTGAACCACCTGCCGAGCACGGCGGAACCACCTGCCGGACGCGCCAAAATCACCTGCGGGCTACGCCAGAACCACTTGGACGACTCTCCGAAATGACCTGCCGGGCATGTTGGAACCACCTCTCAGACGTGCCAGAAGCACTTGGCGAACACTCCGGAATCACCTGCCGTGCATGCCGGAACCACCTCTCAGATATGCCAGAACCACGTGCCAATGACCCCGGAAACACCTGCCGAGCACGCCGGAACCACCTGCTCGACTCGCCAGAACCACCTGCCGGACACGCAGAAATCACCTGCCGGCTACGCCACAACCAGTTGGGGAACACTTCGGAATCACCTGCCGGGCTTGCTGGAACCACCTGCCGGTCATGCCAAAATCACCTGCCAACTACGCCAGTACCACTTGGCGGACACTGTGGAAACACCTGTCGGGCCGGCCGGAACCACATCTCAGACGTGCCAGAACCATGTGCATGAGATGCTGGAACCACACCCCGAACCGACGGAAAACACCTGCCAGACCCGTCTGAACAACCTGCCGAGCACCTAACTGACATGCCCAAATCACCAGCCGGGTATGCCAGAACCACTTGGCGGACACTCCGGAATCATCTGCCGGACATGCCGGAACCAGCTCTCAGACACACCAGAACCACGTGCCGGAGACGCCGTAAGCACCTGCCGAGCATGCCGGAGCCACCTGCTCGACTCGCCAGAAACACCAGCCGATCATTCAAAAATCACCTGCCGGCTACGCCACAACCATTTGGTGAACACTTTGGAATCACCTGCCAGGCTTGCTGGAACCACCTGCCGGTCATGCCAAAATCACCTGACAACTACGCCAGAACCGCTTGGCGGACACTGCGGAAACACCTGTCGGGCCGGCTGGAACCACATCTCAGACGTGCCAGAAACGTGTTCATGAGATGCTGGAACCACACCCCGAACAGACGGATACCACCTGCCAGAACCGCCTGAACCACCTGCCGAGCACGCCGGAACCACCTGCTCGACTCACCGGTACCACCTCCCTGACACGCCAAAATCACCTGCTGGGTATGCCAGAACCACTTGGCGGACACTCCGGAATCATCTGCCGGACATGCCGGAACCAGCTCTCAGACACACCAGAACCAAGTGCCGGAGACGCCGGAAGCACCTGCCGAGCATGCCGGAGCCACCTGCTCGACTCGCCAGAAACACCTGCCGGACACGCCAAAATCACCTGCCGGGTATGCCAGAAGCACCTGGCGGACACTACGGAATCACCTGCCGCGCATGCCGGAACCACCTCTCAGACGTGCCGGAAGCACGTGCCGGACACGCCGGAAACACCTACCGGACAGACCGGAACCACCTGCCAATAACGCCGGAGCCACCTGTTCGACTCGCTGGAACCACCTGCCGGACAGGCCAATATCAACTGCTGGCTATGCCAGAACCGCCTGGGGGACAGTCCGGGATCACCTGCCAGCCATGGCGGAACCACCTCTCAGACGTACCAGAACCACCTGCCGGAGAAGCTGGAAACACGTCCTGGACAGTCTGGAACCACCTGCCGGCCAAGCCTGAACCACCTGCCAAGCACCACGGGACAACCTGCCAGACACGCCAAAATCACCTGCGTGTTATGCCAGAACCACTTGGAGGACTCTCTGGGATGACCTGCCGGGCATGCCGGAACCACCTCTCAGACGTGCCAGAACCATGTGGCGGACAGTCCGGAATCACCTGTTGGGCATGCGCAACCACCTCTGAGACGTACCAGAACCACATGCCATGCCAGCTGGAACCACCTACCGGACAGACCGGAATCACCTTTCGGGCATGCCGGAACCACCTGTCAGATGTGCCAGAAACACGTGCCGGAGACGCCGGAAGCACCTGCCAAGCACGTTGGTCCCACTTGCTCAACTCGCCTGAACCACCTGCCGGACATGCCAAAATCACCTGCCGACTATGCCAGAACCACTTGGCGAACACTCCGGAATCACTTGCCGGGCATGCAGGAACCACCTCTCAGACATGCCAGAAACCCGTGCCAATGACCCCGGAAGCACCAGCCGAGCACGCCGGAACCACCTGCTCGACTCGCCAGAACCACCTGCCAATCACGCAAAAATCACCTGCCGGCTACGCCACAACCAGTTGGTGAACACTTTGGAATCACCTGCCACGCTTGCTGGAACCACCTGCCGGTCATGCCAAAATCACCTGCCAACTACGCCAGAACCGCTTGGCGGACACTGCGGAAACACCTGTCGGGCCGGCTGGAACCACATCTCAGACGTGCCAGAAACGTGTTCATGAGATGCTGGAACCACACCCCGAACAGACGGATACCACCTGCCAGAAGCGCCTGAACCACCTGCCGAGCACGCCGGAACCACCTGCTCGACTCACCGGTACCACCTCCCTGACACGCCAAAATCACCTGCTGGGTATGCCACAACCACTTGGCGGACACTCCGGAATCATCAGCCGGACATGCCGGAACCAGCTCTCAGACACACCAGAACCAAGTGCCGGAGACGCCGGAAGCACCTGCCGAGCATGCCGGAGCCACCTGCTCGACTCGCCAGAAACACCTGCCGGACACGCCAAAATCACCTGCCGGGTATGCCAGAAGCACCTGGCGGACACTACGGAATCACCTGCCGCGCATGCCGGAACCACCTCTCAGACGTGCCGGAAGCACGTGCCGGACACGCCGGAAACACCTACCGGACAGACCGGAACCACCTGCCAAGAACGCCGGAGCCACCTGTTCGACTCGCTGGAACCACCTGCCGGACAGGCCAATATCAACTGCTGGCTATGCCAGAACCACCTGGGGGACAGTCCGGGATCACCTGCCAGCCATGGCGGAACCACCTCTCAGACGTACCAGAACCACCTGCCGGAGAAGCTGGAAACACGTCCAGGACAAACTGGAACCACGTGACGGCCATGCCTGAACCACCTGCCGAGCACGGCGGAACCACCTGCCGGACGCGCCAAAATCACCTGCGGGCTACGCCAGAACCACTTGGACGACTCTCCGAAATGACCGGCCGGGCAGGTTGGAACCACCTCTCAGACGTGCCAGAAGCACGTGGCGGACAGTCCGGAATCACCTGTTGGGCATACGCAACCACCTCTGACACGTACCAGAACCACGTGCCGTGCACGCCGGAACCACCTACCGGACAGACCGGAATCAACTTTTGGGCATGCCGGAACCACCAGTCAGATGTGCCAGAAACACGTGCCGGAGACGCCGGAAGCACCTGCCGAGCACGTCGCAACCACCTGCTCAACTCGCCTGAACCACCTGCCGGACACGCCAAAATCACCTGCCTGCTACACCAGCACCACTTCGGGGACAAGCCGGAATCACGTGAGGGGCATGCCGGCACAGCCTCTCAGACTGAACCTCATGCCGGACACCACAGAACCACCTGCCGGACAGACAGGAACCACCTGCCGGACACGCCGGAACCACCGGCTCGACCCGCCGGAACGACCGCTGGACATGCAAACTCACCTGCCGGCTACGCCGGAAACACTTGGCGAGCACTCCGGAATCACCTGCCGGGCATGCCGGAACCACCTCTCAGATATGCCAGAACCACGTGCCAATGACCCCGGAAGCACCTGCCGAGCACGCCGGAACCACCTGCTCGACTCGCCAGAACCACCTGCCGGACACGCAAAAATCACCTGCCGGCTATGCCACAACCAGTTGGGGAACACTTCGGAATCACCTGCCGGGCTTGCTGGAACCACCTGCCAGTCATGCCAAAATCACATGCCAACTACGCCAGTACCACTTGGCGGACACTGTGGAAACACCTGTTGGGCCGGCCAGAACCACATCTCAGACGTGCCAGAACCATGTGAATGAGATGCTGCAACCACACCCCGAACAGTCGGAAAACACCTGCCAGACCCGTCTGAACAACCTGCCGAGCACGCCGGAGCCACCTGCTCGACTCTCCGGAACCACCTACCTGACATGCCCAAATCACCAGCCGGGTATGCCAGAACCACTTGGCGGACACTCCGGAATCATCTGCCGGACATGCCGGAACCGGCTCTCAGACACACCAGAACCACGTGCCGGAGACGCCGGAAGCACCTGCCGAGCATGCCGGAGCCACCTGCTCGACTCGCCAGAAACACCTGCCGGACACGCCAAAATCACCTGCCGGGTACGCCAGAACCACCTGGCGGACACTCCGAAATCACCTGTCGCGCATGCCGGAACCACCTCTCAGACGTGCCGGAAGCACGTGCCGGACACGCCGGAATCACCTACCGGACAGACCGGAACCACCTGCCGAGCACGCCGGAGCCACCTGTTCGACTCGCTGGAACCACCTGCCGGACAGGCCAATATCAACTGCTGGCTATGCCAGAACCACCTGGGGGACGGTCCATAATCACCTGCCAGCCATGGCGGAACCACCTCTGAGACGTACCAGAACCACCTGCCGGAGAAGCTGGAAACACGTCCTGGACAGTCTGGAACCACCTGCCGGCCAAGCCTGAACCACCTGCCAAGCACAACGGAACAACCTGCCAGACACGCCAAAATCACCTGCGTGTTATGCCAGAACCACCTGGAGGACTCTCTGGGATGACCTGCCGGGAATGCCGGAACCACCTCTCAGACGTGCCAGAACCATGTGGCGGACAGTCCGGAATCACCTGTTGGGCATGCGCAACCACCTCTGAGACGTACCAGAACCACATGCCGTGCAGGCTGGAACCACCTACCGGACAGACCGGAATCACCTTTCGGGCATGCTGGAACCACCTGTCAGATGTGCCAGAAACACGTGCCGGAGACGCCGGAAGCACCTGCCAAGCACGTTGGAACCACCTGCTCAACTCGCCTGAACCACCTGCCGGACATGCCAAAATCACCTGCCGACTATGCCAGAACCATTTGCGGACACTGCGGAAACACCTGTCGGGCCGGCTGGAACCACATCTCAGACGTGCCAGAAACGTGTTCATGAGATGCTGGAACCACACCCCAAACAGACGGATACCACCTGCCAGAACCGCCTGAACCACCTGCCGAGCACGCCGGAACCACCTGCTCGACTCACCGGTACCACCTCTCTGACACGCCAAAATCACCTGCTGGGTATGCCAGAACCACTTGGCGGACACTCCGGAGTCATCTGCCGGACATGCCGGAACCAGCTCTCAGACACACCAGAACCAAGTGCCGGAGACGCCGGAAGCACCTGCCGAGCCTGCCGGAGCCACCTGCTCGACTCGCCAGAAACACCTGCCGGACACGACAAAATCACCTGCCGGGTATGCCAGAACCACCTGGCGGACACTACGGAATCACCTGCCGCGCATGCCGGAAGCACGTGCCAGACACGCCGCAAACACCTACCGGACAGACCGGAACCACCTGCGAAGAACACCGGAGCCACCTGTTCGACTCGCTGGAACCACCTGCCGGACAGGCCAATATCAACTGCTGGCTATGCCAGAACCACCTGGGTGACAGTCCGGGATCAACTGCCAGCCATGGCGGAACCACCTCTCAGACGTACCAGAACCACCTGCCGGAGAAGCTGGAAACACGTCCTGGACAGACTGGAACCACGTGACGGCCATGCCTGAACCACCTGCCGAGCACGGCGGAACCACCTGCCGGACACGCCAAAATCACCTGCGGGCTACGCCAGAACCACTTGGACGCCTCTCCGAAATGACCTGCCGGGCATGTTGGAACCACCTCTCAGACGTGCCAGAAGCACGTGGCGGACAGTCCGGAATCACCTGTTGGGCATACGCAACCACCTCTGACACGTACCACAACCACGTGCCGTGCACGCCGGAACCACCTACCGGACAGACCGGAATCAACTTTTGGGCATGCCGGAACCACCAGTCAGATGTGCCAGAAACACGTGCCGGAGACGCCGGAAGCACCTGCCGAGCACGTCGCAACCACCTGCTCAACTCGCCTGAACCACCTGCCGGACACGCCAAAATCACCTGCCCGCTACACCAGCACCACTTCGGGGACAAGCCGGAATCACGTGAGGCGCATGCTGGCACAGCCTCTCAGACTGAACCTCGTGCCGGACACCACAGAACCACCTGCCGGACACGCCGGAACCACCGGCTCGACCCGCCGGAACGACCGCTGGACATGCAAACTCACCTGCCGGCTACGCCGGAAACACTTGGCGAACACTCCGGAATCACCTGCCGGGCATGCCGGAACCACCTCTCAGATATGCCAGAACCACGTGCCAATGACCCCGGAAGCACATGCCGAGCACGCCGGAAACACCTGCTCGACTCGCCAGAACCACCTGCCGGACATGCCAAAATCACCTGCCAACTACGCCCGTACCACTTGGAGGACACTGTGGAAACACCTGTCGGGCCGGCCGGAACCACATCTCAGACGTGCCAGAACCATGTGCATGAGATGCTGGAACTACACCCCGAACAGACGGAAAACACCTGCCAGACCCGTCTGAACAACCTGCCGAGCACGCCGGAGCCACCTACTCGACTCGCCGGAACCACCTACCTGACGTGCCCAAATCACCAGCCGGGTATGCCAGAACCACTTGGCGGACACTCCGGAATCATCTGCCGGACAGACCGGAACCAGCTCTCAGACACACCAGAACCACGTGCCGGACACGCCGGAATCACCTACCGGACAGACCGGAACCACCTGCCGAGCACGCCGGAGCCACCTGTTCGACTCGCTGGAACCCACCTGCCGGACAGGCCAATATCAACTGCTGGCTATGCCAGAACCACCTGGGGGATGGTCCGGAATCACCTGCCAGCCATGGCGGAACCACCTCTCAGACGTACCAGAACCACCTGCCGGAGAATCTGGACACACGTCCTGGACAGTCTGGAACCACCTGCCGGCCAAGCCTGAACCACCTGCCAAGCACAACGGAACAACCTGCCAGACACGCCAAAATCACCTGCGTGTTATGCCAGAACCACTTGGAGGACTCTCTGGGATGACCTGCCGGGCATGCCGGAACCACCTCTCAGACGTGCCAGAACCATGTGGCGGACAGTCCGGAATCACCTGTTGGGCATGCGCAACCACCTCTGAGACGTACCAGAACCACATGCCGTGCAGGCTGGAACCACCTACCGGACAGACCGGAATCAGCATTCGGGCATGCCGGAACCACGTGTCAGATGTGCCAGAAACACGTGCCGGAGACGCCGGAAGCACCTGCCAAGCACGTTGGAACCACCTGCTCAACTCGCCTAAACCACCTGCCGGACATGCCAAAATCACCTGCCGACTATGCCAGAACCACTTGGCGAACACTCCGGAATCACTTGCCGGGCATGCAGGAACCACCTCTCAGACATGCCAGAACCCCGTGCCAATGACCCCGGAAGCACCAGCCGAGCACGCCGGAACCACCTGCTCGACTCGCCAGAACCACCTGCCGATCACGCAAAAATCACCTGCCGGCTACGCCACAACCAGTTGGGGAACACTTCAGAATCACCTGCCGGGCTTGCTGGAACCACCTGCCGGTCATGCCAAAATCACCTGCCAACTACGCCAGTACCACTTGGCGGACACTGTGGAAACACCTGTCGGGCCGGCCGGAACCACATCTCAGACGTGCCAGAACCATGTGCATGAGATGCTGGAACCACACCCCGAACCGACGGAAAACACCTGCCAGACCCGTCTGAACATCCTGCCGAGCACCTAACTGACATGCCCAAATCACCAGCCGGGTATGCCAGAACCACTTGGCGGACACTCCGGAATCATCTGCCGGACATGCCGGAACCAGCTCTCAGACACACCAGAACCACGTGCCGGAGACGCCGTAAGCACCTGCCGAGCATGCCGGAGCCACCTGCTCGACTCGCCAGAAACACCAGCCGATCATTCAAAAATCACCTGCCGGCTACGCCACAACCATTTGGTGAACACTTTGGAATCACCTGCCAGGCTTGCTGGAACCACCTGCCGGTCATGCCAAAATCACCTGACAACTACGCCAGAACCGCTTGGCGGACACTGCGGAAACACCTGTCGGGCCGGCTGGAACCACATCTCAGACGTGCCAGAAACGTGTTCATGAGATGCTGGAACCACACCCCGAACAGACGGATACCACCTGCCAGAACCGCCTGAACCACCTGCCGAGCACGCCGGAACCACCTGCTCGACTCACCGGTACCACCTCCCTGACACGCCAAAATCACCTGGTGGGTATGCCAGAACCACTTGGCGGACACTCCGGAATCATCTGCCGGACATGCCGGAACCAGCTCTCAGACACACCAGAACCAAGTGCCGGAGACGCCGGAAGCACCTGCCGAGCATGCCAGAGCCACCTGCTCGACTCGCCAGAAACACCTGCCGGACACGCCAAAATCACCTGCCGGGTATGCCAGAACCACCTGGCGGACACTACGGAATCACCTGCCGCGCATGCCGGAAGCACGTGCCAGACACGCCGCAAACACCTACTGGACAGACCGGAACCACCTGCCAAGAACGCCGGAGCCACCTGTTCGACTCGCTGGAACCACCTGCCGGACAGGCCAATATCAACTGCTGGCTATGCCAGAACCACCTGGGGGACAGTCCGGGATCACCTGCCAGCCATGGCGGAACCACCTCTCTTACGTACCAGAACCACCTGCCGGAGAAGCTGGAAACACGTCCAGGACAAACTGGAACCACGTGACCTCCATGCCTGAACCACCTGCCGAGCACGGCGGAACCACCTGCCGGACACGCCAAACTCACCTGCGGGCTACGCCAGAACCACTTGGACGACTCTCCGAAATGACCGGCCGGGCAGGTTGGAACCACCTCTCAGACGTGCCAGAAGCACGTGGCGGACAGTCCGGAATCACCTGTTGGTCATACGCAACCACCTCTGACACGTACCAGAACCACGTGCCGTGCACGCCGGAACCACCTACCGGACAGACCGGAATGAACTTTTGGGCATGCCGGAACCCCCAGTCAGATGTGCCAGAAACACGTGCCGGAGACGCCGGAAGCACCTGGCGAGCACGTCGCAACCACCTGCTCAACTCGCCTGAACCACCTGCCAGACACGCCAAAATCACCTGCCCGCTACACCAGCACCACTTCGGGGACAAGCCGGAATCACGTGAGGGGCATGCCGGCACAGCCTCTCAGACTGAACCTCGTGCCGGACACCACAGAACCACCTGCCGGACAGACCGGAACCACCTGCCGGACACGCCGGAACCACCGGCTCGACCCGCCGGAACGACCGCTGGACATGCAAAATCACCTGCCGGCTACGCCGGAAACACTTGGCGAACACTCCGGAATCACCTGCCGGGCATGCCGGAACCACCTCTCAGATATGCCAGAACCACGTGCCAATGACCCCGGAAGCACCTGCCGAGCACGCCGGAACCACCTGCTCGACTCGCCAGAACCACCTGCCGGACACGCAGAAATCACCTGCCGGCTACGCCACAACCAGTTGGGGAACACTTCGGAATCACCTGCCGGGCTTGCTGGAACCACCTGACGGTCATGCCAAAATCACCTGCCAACTACGCCAGTACCACTTGGCGGACACTGTGGAAACACCTGTCGGGCCGGCCGGAACCACATCTCAGACGTGCCAGAACCATGTGCATGAGATGCTGGAACCACACCCCGAACCGACGGAAAACACCTGCCAGACCCGTCTGAACAACCTGCCGAGCACCTACCTGACATGCCCAAAGCACCAGCTGGGTATGCCAGAACCACTTGGCGGACACTCCGGAATCATCTGCCGGACATGCCGGAACCAGCTCTCACACACACCAGAACCACGTGCCGGAGACTCCGGAAGCACCTGACGAGCATGCCGGAGCCACCTGCTCGACTCGCCAGAAACACCTGCCGGACACGCCAAAATCACCTGCCGGGTATGCCAGAACCACCTGGCGGACACTCCGAAATCACCTGCTGCGCATGCCGGAACCACCTCTCAGACGTGCCGGAAGCACGTGCCGGACACGCCGGAATCACCTACCGGACAGACCGGAACAACCTGCCAAGAACGCCGGAGCCACCTGTTCGACTCGCTGGAACCAACTGCCGGACAGGCCAATATCAACTGCTGGCTATGCCAGAACCACCTTGGGGACAGTCCGGGATCACCTGCCAGCCATGGCGGAACCACCTCTCAGACGTACCAGAACCACCTGCCGGAGAAGCTGGAAACACGTCCTGGACCGTCTGGAACCACCTGCCGGCCAAGCCTGAACCACCTGCCGAGCACCACGGAACAACCTGCCAGACACGCCAAAATCACCTGCGTGTTATGCCAGAACCACTTGGAGGACTCTCTGGGATGACCTGCCGGGCATGCCGGAACCACCTCTCAGACGTGCCAGAACCATGTGTCGGACAGTCCGGAATCACCTGTTGGGCATGCGCAACCACCTCTAAGACGTACCAGAACCACATGCCGTGCAGGCTGGAACCACCTACCGGACAGACCGGAATCACCTTTCGGGCATGCCGGAACCACCTGTCAGATGTGCCAGAAACACGTGCCGGAGACGCCGGAAGCACCCGCCAAGCACGTTGGAACCACCTGCTCAACTCGCCTGAACCACCTGCCGGACATGCCAAAATCACCTGCCGACTATGCCAGAACCACTTGGCGAACACTCCGGAATCACTTGCCGGGCATGCAGGAACCACCTCTCAGACATGCCAGAACCCCGTGCCAATGACCCCGGAAGCACCAGCCGAGCACGCCGGAACCACCTGCTCGACTAGCCAGAACCACCTGCCGATCACGCAAAAATCACCTGCTGGCTACGCCACAACCAGTTGGTGAACACTTCGGAATCACCTGCCGGGCTTGCTGGAACCACCTGGCGGACACTACGGAATCACCTGCCGCGCATGCCGGAAGCACGTGCCAGACTCGCCGCAAACACCTACCGGACAGACCGGAACCACCTGCCAAGAACGCCGGAGCCACCTGTTCGACTCGCTGGAACCACCTGCCGAACAGGCCAATATCAACTTCTGGCTATGCCAGAACCACCTGGGGGACAGTCCGGGATCACCTGCCAGCCATGGCGGAACCACCTCTCAGACGTACCAGAACCACCTGCGGGAGAAGCTGGAAACACGTCCTGGACAGACTGGAACCACGTGACGGCCATGCCTGAACCACCTGCCGAGCACGGCGGAACCACCTGCCGGACGCGCCAAAATCACCTGCGGGCTACGCCAGAACCACTTGGACGACTCTCCGAAATGACCTGCCGGGCATGTTGGAACCACCTCTCAGACGTGCCAGAAGCACTTGGCGAACACTCCGGAATCACCTGCCGTGCATGCCTGAACCACCTCTCAGATATGCCAGAACCACGTGCCAATGACCCCGGAAGCACCTGCCGAGCACGCCGGAACCACCTGCTCGACTCGCCAGAACCACCTGCCGGACACGCAGAAATCACCTGCCGGCTACGCCACAACCAGTTGGGGAACACTTCGGAATCACCTGCCGGGCTTGCTGGAACCACCTGCCGGTCATGCCAAAATCACCTGCCAACTACGCCAGTACCACTTGGCGGACACTGTGGAAACACCTGTCGGGCCGGCCGGAACCACATCTCAGACGTGCCAGAACCATGTGCATGAGATGCTGGAACCACACCCCGAACCGACGGAAAACACCTGCCAGACCCGTCTGAACAACCTGCCGAGCACCTACCTGACATGCCCAAATCACCAGCCGGGTATGCCAGAACCACTTGGCGGACACTCCGGAATCATCTGCCGGACATGCCGGAACCAGCTCTCAGACACACCAGAACCACGTGCCGGAGACGCCGTAAGCACCTGCCGAGCATGCCGGAGCCACCTGCTCGACTCGCCAGAAACACCAGCCGATCATTCAAAAATCACCAGACGGCTACGCCACAACCATTTGGTGAACACTTTGGAATCACCTGCCAGGCTTGCTGGAACCACCTGCCGGTCATGCCAAAATCACCTGCCAACTACGCCAGAACCGCTTGGCGGACACTGCGGAAACACCTGTCGGGCCGGCTGGAACCACATCTCAGACGTGCCAGAAACGTGTTCATGAGATGCTGGAACCACACCCCGAACAGACGGATACCACCTGCCAGAACCGCCTGAACCACCTGACGAGAACGCCGGAACCACCTGCTCGACTCACCGGTACCACCTCCCTGACACGCCAAAATCACCTGCTGGGTATGCCAGAACCACTTGGCGGACACTCCGGAATCATCTGCCGGACATGCCGGAACCAGCTCTCAGACACACCAGAACCAAGTGCCGGAGACGCCGGAAGCACCTGCCGAGCATGCCGGAGCCACCTGCTCGACTCGCCAGAAACACCTGCCGGACACGCCAAAATCACCTGCCGGGTATGCCAGAAGCACCTGGCGGACACTACGGAATCACCTGCCGCGCATGCCGGAACCACCTCTCAGACGTGCCGGAAGCACGTGCCGGACACGCCGGAAACACCTACCGGACAGACCGGAACCACCTGCCAATAACGCCGGAGCCACCTGTTCGACTCGCTGGAACCACCTGCCGGACAGGCCATTATCAACTGCTGGCTATGCCAGAACCGCCTGGGGGACAGTCCGGGATCACCTGCCAGCCATGGCGGAACCACCTCTCAGACGTACCAGAACCACCTGCCGGAGAAGCTGGAAACACGTCCTGGACAGTCTGGAACCACCTGCCGGCCAAGCCTGAACCACCTGCCAAGCACAACGGAACAACCTGCCAGACACGCCAAAATCACCTGCGTGTTATGCCAGAACCACTTGGAGGACTCTCTGGGATGACCTGCCGGGCATGCCGGAACCACCTCTCAGACGTGCCAGAACCATGTGGCGGACAGTCCGGAATCACCTGTTGGGCATGCGCAACCACCTCTGAGACGTACCAGAACCACATGCCGTGCCGGCTGGAACCACCTACCGGACAGACCGGAATCACCTTTCGGGCATGCCGGAACCACCTGTCAGATGTGCCAGAAACACGTGCCGGAGACGCCGGAAGCACCTGCCAAGCACGTTGGAACCACCTGCTCAACTCGCCTGAACCACCTGCCGGACATGCCAAAATCACCTGCCGACTATGCCAGAACCACTTGGCGAACACTCCGGAATCACTTGCCGGGCATGCAGGAACCACCTCTCAGACATGCCAGAACCCCGTGCCAATGACCCCGGAAGCACCAGCCGAGCACGCCGGAACCACCTGCTCGACTCGCCAGAACCAAATGCCGATCACGCAAAAATCACCTGCCGGCTACGCCACAACCAGTTGGTGAACACTTTGGAATCACCAGCCAGGCTCGCTGGAACCACCTGCCGGTCATGCCAAAATCACCTGCCAACTATGCCAGAACCGCTTGGCGGACACTGCAGAAACACCTGTCGGGCCGGCTGGAACCACATCTCAGACGTGCCAGAAACGTGTTCATGAGATGCTGGAACCACACCCCGAACAGACGGATACCACCTGCCAGAACCGCCTGAACCACCTGACGAGCACGCCGGAACCACCTGCTCGACTCACTGGTACCACCTCCCTGACACGCCAGAATCACCTGCTGGGTATGCCAGAACCACTTGGCGGACACTCCGGAATCATCTGCCGGACATGCCGGAACCAGCTCTCAGACACACCAGAACCAAGTGCCGGAGACGCCGGAAGCACCTGCCGAGCATGCCGGAGCCACGTGCTCGACTCGCCAGAAACACCTGCCGGACACGCCAAAATCACCTGCCGGGTATGCCAGAAGCACCTGGCGGACACTACGGAATCACCTGCCGCGCATGCCGGAAGCACGTGCCAGACTCGCCGCAACCACCTACCGGACAGACCGGAACCACCTGCCAAGAACACCGGAGCCACCTGTTCGACTCGCTGGAACCACCTGCCGGACAGGCCAATATCAACTGCTGGCTATGCCAGAACCACCTGGGGGACAGTCCGGGATCACCTGCCAGCCATGGCGGAACCACCTCTCAGACGTACCAGAACCACCTGCCGGAGAAGCTGGAAACACGTCCTGGACAGACTGGAACCACGTGACGGCCATGCCTGAACCACCTGCCAAGCACGGCGGAAACACCTGCCGGACGCGCCAAAATCACCTGCGGGCTACGCCAGAACCACTTGGACGACTCTCCGAAATGACCTGCCGGGCATGTTGGAACCACCTCTCAGACGTGCCAGAAGCACTTGGCGAACACTCCGGAATCACCTGCCGTGCATGCCGGAACCACCTCTCAGATATGCCAGAACCACGTGCCAATGTCCCCGGAAGCACCTGCCGAGCACGCCGGAACCACCTGCTCGACTCGCCAGAACCACCTGCCGGACACGCAGAAATCACCTGCCGGCTACGCCACAACCAGTTGGGGAACACTTCGGAATCACCTGCCAGGCTTGCTGGAACCACCTGCCGGTCATGCCAAAATCACCTGCCAACTACGCCAGTACCACTTGGCGGACACTGTGGAAACACCTGTCGGGCCGGCCGGAACCACATCTCAGACGTGCCAGAACCATGTGCATGAGATGCTGGAACCACACCCCGAACCGACGGAAAACACCTGCCAGACCCGTCTGAACAACCTGCCGAGCACCTACCTGACATGCCCAAATCACCAGCCGGGTATGCCAGAACCACTTGGCGGACACTCCGGAATCATCTGCCGGACATGCCGGAACCAGCTCTCAGACACACCAGAACCACGTGCCGGAGACGCCGTAAGCACCTGCCGAGCATGCCGGAGCCACCTGCTCGACTCGCCAGAAACACCAGCCGATCTTTCAAAAATCACCAGACGGCTACGCCACAACCATTTGGTGAACACTTTGGAATCACCTGCCAGGCTTGCTGGAACCACCTGCCGGTCATGCCAAAATCACCTGACAACTACGCCAGAACCGCTTGGCGGACACTGCGGAAACACCTGTCGGGCCGGCTGGAACCACATCTCAGACGTGCCAGAAACGTGTTCATGAGATGCTGGAACCACACCCCGAACAGACGGATACCACCTGCCAGAACCGCCTGAACCACCTGCCGGGCACGCCGGAACCACCTGCTCGACTCACCGGTACCACCTCCCTGACACGCCAAAATCACCTGCTGGGTATGCCAGAACCACTTGGCGGACACTCCGGAATCATCTGCCGGACATGCCGGAACCAGCTCTCAGACACACCAGAACCAAGTGCCGGAGACGCCGGAAGCACCTGCCGAGCATGCCGGAGCCACCTGCTCGACTCGCCAGAAACACCTGCCGGACACGCCGGAACCACCGGCTCGACCCACCGGAACGACCGCTGGACATGCAAAATCACCTGCCGGCTACGCCGGAAACACTTGGCGAACACTCCGGAATCACCTGCCGGGCATGCCGGAACCACCTCTCAGATATGCCAGAACCACGTGCCAATGACCCCGGAAGCACCTGCCGAGCACGCCGGAACCACCTGCTCGACTCGCCAGAACCACCTGCCGGACACGCAGAAATCACCTGCCGGCTACGCCACAACCAGTTGGGGAACACTTCGGAATCACCTGCCGGGCTTGCTGGAACCACCTGCCGGTCATGCCAAAATCACCTGCCAACTACGCCAGTACCACTTGGCGGACACTGTGGAAACACCTGTCGGGCCGGCCGGAACCACATCTCAGACGTGCCAGAACCATGTACATGAGATGCTGGAACCACACCCCGAACAGACGGAAAACACCTGCCAGACCCGTCTGAACAACCTGCCGAGCACCTACCTGACATGCCCAAAGCACCAGCTGGGTATGCCAGAACCACTTGGCGGACACTCCGGAATCATCTGCCGGACATGCCGGAACCAGCTCTCACACACACCAGAACCACGTGCCGGAGACTCCGGAAGCACCTGACGAGCATGCCGGAGCCACCTGCTCGACTCGCCAGAAACACCTGCCGGACACGCCAAAATCACCTGCCGGGTATGCCAGAACCACCTGGCGGACACTCCGAAATCACCTGCCGCGCATGCCGGAACCACCTCTCAGACGTGCCGGAAGCACGTGCCGGACACGCCGGAATCACCTACCGGACAGACCGGAACCACCTGCCAAGAACGCCGGAGCCACCTGTTCGACTCGCTGGAACCAACTGCCGGACAGGCCAATATCAACTGCTGGCTATGCCAGAACCACCTTGGGGACAGTCCGGGATCACCTGCCAGCCATGGCGGAACCACCTCTCAGACGTACCAGAACCACCTGCCGGAGAAGCTGGAAACACGTCCTGGACCGTCAGGAACCACCTGCCGGCCAAGCCTGAACCACCTGCCGAGCACCACGGAACAACCTGCCAGACACGCCAAAATCACCTGCCTGTTATGCCAGAACCACTTGGAGGACTCTCTGGGATGACCTGCCGGGCATGCCGGAACCACCTCTCAGACGTGCCAGAACCATGTGTCGGACAGTCCGGAATCACCTGTTGGGCATGCGCAACCACCTCTAAGACGTACCAGAACCACATGCCGTGCAGGCTGGAACCACCTACCGGACAGACCGGAATCACCTTTCGGGCATGCCGGAACCACCTGTCAGATGTGCCAGAAACACGTGCCGGAGACGCCGGAAGCACCTGCCAAGCACGTTGGAACCACCTGCTCAACTCGCCTGAACCACCTGCCGGACATGACAAAATCACCTGCCGACTATGCCAGAACCACTTGGCGAACACTCCGGAATCACTTGCCGGGCATGCAGGAACCACCTCTCAGACATGCCAGAACCCCGTGCCAATGACCCCGGAAGCACCAGCCGAGCACGCCGGAACCACCTGCTCGACTAGCCAGAACCACCTGCCGATCACGCAAAAATCACCTGCTGGCTACGCCACAACCAGTTGGTGAACACTTCGGAATCACCTGCCGGGCTTGCTGGAACCACCTGGCGGACACTACGGAATCACCTGCCGCGCATGCCGGAAGCACGTGCCAGACTCGCCGCAAACACCTACCGGACAGACCGGAACCACCTGCCAAGAACGCCGGAGCCACCTGTTCGACTCTCTGGAACCACCTGCCGGACAGGCCAATATCAACTTCTGGCTATGCCAGAACCACCTGGGGGACAGTCCGGGATCACCTGCCAGCCATGGCGGAACCACCTCTCAGACGTACCAGAACCACCTGCCGGAGAAGCTGGAAACACGTCCTGGACAGACTGGAACCACGTGACGGCCATGCCTGAACCACCTGCCGAGCACGGCGGAACCACCTGCCGGACGCGCCAAAATCACCTGCGGGCTACGCCAGAACCACTTGGACGACTCTCCGAAATGACCTGCCGGGCATGTTGGAACCACCTCTCAGACGTGCCAGAAGCACTTGGCGAACACTCCGGAATCACCTGCCGTGCATGCCGGAACCACCTCTCAGATATGCCAGAACCACGTGCCAATGACCAGGGAAACACCTGCCGAGCACGCCGGAACCACCTGCTCGACTCGCCAGAACCACCTGCCGGACACGCAGAAATCACCTGCCGGCTACGCCACAACCAGTTGGGGAACACTTCGGAATCACCTGCCGGGCTTGCTGGAACCACCTGCCGGTCATGCCAAAATCACCTGCCAACTACGCCAGTACCACTTGGCGGACACTGTGGAAACACCTGTCGGGCCGGCCGGAACCACATCTCAGACGTGCCAGAACCATGTGCATGAGATGCTGGAACCACACCCCGAACCGACGGAAAACACCTGCCAGACCCGTCTGAACAACCTGCCGAGCACCTACCTGACATGCCCAAATCACCAGCCGGGTATGCCAGAACCACTTGGCGGACACTCCGGTATCATCTGCCGGACATGCCGGAACCAGCTCTCAGACACACCAGAACCACGTGCCGGAGACGCCGTAAGCACCTGCCGAGCATGCCGGAGCCACCTGCTCGACTCGCCAGAAACACCAGCCGATCATTCAAAAATCACCTGCCGGCTACGCCACAACCATTTGGTGAACACTTTGGAATCACCTGCCAGGCTTGCTGGAACCACCTGCCGGTCATGCCAAAATCACCTGACAACTACGCCAGAAGCGCTTGGCGGACACTGCGGAAACACCTGTCGGGCCGGCTGGAACCACATCTCAGACGTGCCAGAAACGTGTTCATGAGATGCTGGAACCACACCCCGAACAGACGGATACCACCTGCCAGAACCGCCTGAACCACCTGCCGAGCACGCCGGAACCACCTGCTCGACTCACCGGTACCACCTCCCTGACACGCCAAAATCACCTGCTGGGTATGCCAGAACCACTTGGCGGACACTCCGGAATCATCTGCCAGACATGCCGGAACCAGCTCTCAGACACACCAGAACCAAGTGCCGGAGACGCCGGAAGCACCTGCCGAGCATGCCGGAGCCACCTGCTCGACTCGCCAGAAACACCTGCCGGACACGCCAAAATCACCTGCCGGGTATGCCAGAAGCACCTGGCGGACACTACGGAATCACCTGCCGCGCATGCCGGAACCACCTCTCAGACGTGCCGGAAGCACGTGCCGGACACGCCGGAAACACCTACCGGACAGACCGGAACCACCTGCCAATAACGCCGGAGCCACCTGTTCGACTCGCTGGAACCACCTGCCGGACAGGCCAATATCAACTGCTGGCTATGCCAGAACCGCCTGGGGGACAGTCCGGGATCACCTGCCAGCCATGGCGGAACCACCTCTCAGACGTACCAGAACCACCTGCCGGAGAAGCTGGAAACACGTCCTGGACAGTCTGGAACCACCTGCCGTCCAAGCCTGAACCACCTGCCAAGCACCACGGGACAACCTGCCAGACACGCCAAAATCACCTGCGTGTTATGCCAGAACCACTTGGAGGACTCTCTGGGATGACCTGCCGGGCATGCCGGAACCACCTCTCAGACGTGCCAGAACCATGTGGCGGACAGTCCGGAATCACCTGTTGGGCATGCGCAACCACCTCTGAGACGTACCAGAACCACATGCCGTGCCAGCTGGAACCACCTACCGGACAGACCGGAATCACCTTTCGGGCATGCCGGAACCACCTGTCAGATGTGCCAGAAACACGTGCCGGAGACGCCGGAAGCACCTGCCAAGCACGTTGGAACCACCTGCTCAACTCGCCTGAACCACCTGCCGGACATGCCAAAATCACCTGCCGACTATGCCAGAACCACTTGGCGAACACTCCGGAATCACTTGCCGGGCATGCAGGAACCACCTCTCAGACATGTCAGAAATCCGTGCCAATGACCCCGGAAGCACCAGCCGAGCACGCCGGAACCACCTGCTCGACTCGCCAGAACCACCTGCCAATCACGCAAAAATCACCTGCCGGCTACGCCACAACCAGTTGGGGAACACTTCGGAATCACCTGCCGGGCTTGCTGGAACCACCTGCCGGTCATGCCAAAATCACCTGCCAACTACGCCAGTACCACTTGGCGGACACTGTGGAAACACCTGTCGGGCCGGCCGGAACCACATCTCAGACGTGCCAGAACCATGTGCATGAGATGCTGGAACCACACCCCGAACCGACGGAAAACACCTGCCAGACCCGTCTGAACAACCTGCCGAGCACCTACCTGACATGCCCAAATCACCAGCCGGGTATGCCAGAACCACTTGGCGGACACTCCGGAATCATCTGCCGGACATGCCGGAACCAGCTCTCAGACACACCAGAACCACGTGCCGGAGACGCCGTAAGCACCTGCCGAGCATGCCGGAGCCACCTGCTCGACTCGCCAGAAACACCAGCCGATCATTCAAAAATCACCAGACGGCTACGCCACAACCATTTGGTGAACACTTTGGAATCACCTGCCAGGCTTGCTGGAACCACCTGCCGGTCATGCCAAAATCACCTGCCAACTACGCCAGAACCGCTTGGCGGACACTGCGGAAACACCTGTCGGGCCGGCTGGAACCACATCTCAGACGTGCCAGAAACGTGTTCATGAGATGCTGGAACCACACCCCGAACAGACGGATACCACCTGCCAGAACCGCCTGAACCACCTGACGAGAACGCCGGAACCACCTGCTCGACTCACCGGTACCACCTCCCTGACACGCCAAAATCACCTGCTGGG